>NW_021312795.1:78782-108139 GCF_002162155.2 Triticum dicoccoides
GTATGTCCTTGTTGTCGATATAAACCCCTCCCGATAGCTTCAACATGTGGGGGGGGGGGTCGATATACCCCCTCCCGATAACTTCAACACGTGGGGGGGGGCCGATATACCCCCTCCCCGATAATATTATTTTCCCATGTACGTATGTCGTCGTTGTCGATATAAACCCCTCCCGATAACTTCAACACGTGGGGGGGGGTCGATATACCCCCTCCCGATAACTTCAACACGGGGGGTCTATATACCCCCTCCCCGATAACATTATTTTCCCGTGTATGTATCTCGTCGTTATTGATATTACCCCCTTGAAGCGTTGTCGAGGCCACCCCAAACCCTAGAGAAGCAGCGTCGAGGCCACTAATTAATATGATTCCTTACTGTGATTAGCTAGCTAGTTCTAAGTTTGCCACTAATATATCTATATCTGTCATGTTTGAATAATAATTGCCATGTTGTAAATATTTGTAGAAACTATGGACACCCCCGAGACGAAGCAACAGAAGCGATGTTGGGGGACATAATCGCACAAGGAAGTGATGCCGTCTTCGCGTTTCTGAAGGACACCCATGGTCTGGAAGGACTGGGTGAAGAAGCAGGCTATGATTATGATGGCTCCTTTGACCCAATGCCGGTGCAAGAAGGAGACCGTGAGGACGGCTCCGGTGACCCAATGACGGTGCAAGAAGGAGACCGTGATGACGACTACGGTGACCGAACCGAGTCTGGCCAGGTATATATATTAGTTAAGCCTGTGCTGACTAGTTAATTGATGCATTCATTGTTTTGGTATATGTACACATATTAATTAACTCTTGTCTTTCTTCTTTTTTCTAGCCCTCCGGATCGAGCACAACTTCGGTAAGGAGACGAGGCCCGAAGAAAAAGTTGAGCTCGGATGAAAGGTTTGAGATCACAGCAATCGCGCGCGATGGCGAACCGATTGAACCCATCTGGACAAAGAACGCATTTGCTGCTCAGTGCAGGGTTCTTGTTAGGGACAAGATCCCGATCAGCATCCACCAATGGTATAAGCCTAAGGACGAAGAGCCTGAGGTGTCTTATGTCAATGATATGCAGGAAGATGATCTTTGGACTGAGCTGAAGGCAAATTTCACCCTACCGCCAGAGGAGGATACCGAGAAGCCAGTTATAAAGCAATTAATCAAGTCTTTTGCTATTAAGAAGATGGCAGACCTATTCAGGAGGTGGAGAAAAGAGATGAAAAAGTTTGTCGACAAAGAAGAGACACCAGAATTCATTGGCAAATATGAGAAGATCAGAGATCACTGGCCCACATTTGTGGCCCACAAGACATAGGAAAAGAGTAAGAAGATGTCGGCGACAAACTAGCAAAATATTGCGAAGAAGAAGTTTCACCATCGCACGGGGTCAGGTGGGTACCTCAAAGCCCGGCCTAAGTGGGCCAAGGCTAAGAATGATCTGCTTGATAAAGGAATCGAACCAGAGACAATGAACTGGCCAGACCGTTGCCGGACTTGGTTCTTCGGGGCTGGCGGAACCTTGGACCCTGTATCAGGGAAGTGCCGTTGGACAGACGAGCAACTGAAAATACCAGTCAACAGGCTTCGGCACTATATCGATGCAGCGCAGCAAGGGACGTTCGTTCCAGACAGGGAGAACGACGAGCTCACAATGGCCCTCGGGAATCCTGAGCACCTTGGACAGACATGAGGCACGCCAGGATCCATTCTGTGGAAGGTTGGTTTTCTAGACGCAGGCGGTTACAACTACCAGGAGAGGAGGAATAAAGTGGAGCATAGCCAACTGCAGGCGCTGCACGCAAGGGTACACGGGCTAGAGGAACGAGAAGCAGATCGCAGGAAACGACCTGCCGAAGCTTCCCCCGAAGCTACCCCGCCATCTCAGCGGAGAAGCAGCGTGGCTTCCACCGAGCTGCTTCAGCCAGAGCATGTCTTGATCACTCCTGCTAGCTACCCCGTGGATTTTATCATGGAGTCTCAAAATTGCCACCTTATGACGCAATGGCATAACATAAAAGTCAAGGCGGCTATCGGCCAAGTTCGACCTTCTAAACCCGGCGCAACTTTTCACTGTCGTCTGATTCCAGAAGGATATGCTAGGGTGACGGTGGACGAAATAACGGAGGGATTTGAGGACCTCCAGCTTGACCACCCTACCGGTGAATGGGAGACTCGGCTGGGTTCTGCTCTGAAGACTCCATGCCTATGGCGGAAGGAGTTCATCAAGCTTCCAAACTGGACGCCTCCTCCTCCTCCTCCGGTGAGTCAGGGCACTCCGCCTCCTCCACCGCCTCCTCCTCCGGCGAGTGACGATCAGGGCACTCGGCCTCCTTCTCCAGCGCGTGGCGGCACTCCGCCTGCTTCTCCTCCTGCACCGGCGCACCCAAGCAGCCAGCAGCCTCCTCCTTCTCCGCCTCGCCAGCAAGGGCGAAAGAGACCCGCCGCCGCCTCGGCTGCTCCGGCGCGTTGTAGTCCTCTCCTCCACCTCGTAAGCAAGCACGAAAGAAGACATACGCCGCAACTGCTCCGTCTGCTCCGGCGTCTAGCAGTACAGCCAGCAGAGGCAGGAGGCAATACGGATACGGTCCTTCTCTCAAGCCTCTAGAGAAGTTACCGTACGAGAGGACCGAGGAGGAAAACATGAAGATCGTGCGGACCGAAGTGGAGGACTTCTTTAAAGGGTTGAAAGCAAAGAGACATCCACCTCCAGAGGAGAAGGTAGATCCGGTGAAAGCAAAGCGCACTATCGATGCCCTGAGGAAACCACCAAAGTCTCTGCCGAGAACCAACTATGAGCGCATTACTGAATAGGCATATCTCACAGCGGAGCGGTCGGAAAGTACTGTCAGTGATCAAAGGTTAAAAGAACGAGCAGCTGCGAAAAAAATTGCCCAGCTCGACGAACAAGCAAATCAATCATGCCCCCCGCTCAATGTGTCTAGCGGAGACATCGTCGCTAATGCTCCGCGGACGGTGCCCGGTTATAGCAATCTTGTAGATTACCTGCCTGACGATGTAAATTTTGATTTCTTGGAGGTGGAAGAACACAGATACGAGTACGGGAAGCCTCTCGTCAAAGATGAAAAATCTCTAACAACGATGATGCGAAGATTCCATAATTGGTACATGAAAACCTGCAGAGAGTCTGGGGGGACGAATACTTTGTATCTGAGAATTAAAGAGGAGCACGACCTTGTTGGAACTGATCTGTTTCCTGATCCATTTGAGGAGTTCTTCGAGTTCTTCAATCAAAAGGCCCTCGATAAATTAATAGTCTTTTTCTACTGTCTGTAAGTACTATTTCTGTCACTAAGTCTCTATATATAGCTCAGCTCTTTCATTGCATGTATTTATAATTAATTATCCTCACTATATTATGTAAATTGAAGATCATCGAGTGCAGAAAACAAGAAATGTATGATATTGGGTTCATTAACAAAAAAATCATAGATGAAATTTAGGTTAAAAAGCACACCGAAGAGGCCGAGGCCAACTTGCTACAATCGTTGATCAAAAATCAAAACAAAGATTTAATACTCTTTCCTTACAACTTCGAGTGAGTGTTATTGTCGTTTGCATATTTGGTTTCCCTTATTACTCAAGCGAGGTTATAGTAATGTAATTGATGAGTTATGCATGCGTGCGTAGCTTCCACTATGTTCTTCTGGAGATTAAGCTTGAGCGGGGACTAGTAACCGTCTTAGACTCGAGACGAAAAGATCCCGAAACCTATGCGGACATGACTAAATTTCTCAACAGGTGCCACCAACCGGGACCAAAGGCCCTCCTGCCTGGGCTCGGCGCACCGGCCATGTGGAGGCCCATTTGTCCCGGTTCGTGTTAGAATCGGGACTAAAGGTCTAGGGCATTAGTAACGACCCTTTAGTCCCGGTTCAAGAACCGGGACAAAAGGCCCTCACCAACCGGGACTAATAGGGGTTTTTCTACTAGTGTACCGTTGTTACTAATGATAAAGATGAATTGATTCCGCAAAGAATTATTACAGGTTATAGGATGGTAATTGATCTCCGTAAATTAAATAAAGCTACTAAGAAAGATCATTACCCTTTACCTTTTATTGATCAAATCACTACTAGGAAAAGGGCTACATATGGGATGGACACTAATGGCGCACTGTACATGTGGTGCGCCATTACTAAATACTAATGGTGCACCATGTGTTGGTGCGCCATTAGTGTGCAAATACTAATGGCGCACCACATCCCACGGTGCGCCATTAGTAAAAAATTGTTTTTTTATTTTTTTAAAACTACTAATGGCGCACCGTGGGAGTGGTGCGCCATTACTAGTTGACATAGTAATGGCGCACCACACCCACCATGCGCCACTAGTAGTTTTGAAAAAAAAAATGGTTAGTAATGGCGCACATGTGGACAGTGCGCCATTACTAGTTAACTAGTAATGGCGCACTGTCCACATGTGCGCCATTACTAAGTTTTTTTCAAAAAAAATAAAAAAAAATTCAAATTTTTTTATATTTTTTTTCAAAACTAGTAATGGCGCACCGTGGGTGTGGTGCGCCATTACTAGTTTAACTACTAATGGCGCACCACCCCACGGTGTGCCATTACTAGTTTGCCCAGCTTCCACCGAATGCACCCCCCCCCCTCGTGGACCGCCTTTTCAGTTTAAAAAAAATAAAAAAATGATAAAAATGTCAAAAAAATAGAAGAAAATAAGTTTCCCATGTGATATGTGGTCTAGTTGTTGGGAAAATTTACAAATATAAATTTCGACTTTATTTGCAAGATTTCTCTGGAATTTTGTAAAATGGGCATAACTTTTGCATACGAACTCGGATTAAAAAGTTTTATATATGAAAAATCATCTACTCGAAAAGTTACATCCAAATTTAATTGGGGGAATCCCGTTAAACATTTTCAAAATCCCCAAAAACCTAACCGAAAAAAAGTTACGGGGCTTTCAAGATCTAGAGGCAAAAAAATTCAAAAAAAATTGATTTTCAAATTTTTTTTTGAATTGTTTTTCAAAAAATGATACGTAATATGACCGGGAAGTTTGAAATATTTTTCAAAATTTCATCATAGTCATGAACGTGAACAAAGTCCTAGACATCAACAAGGTAAAATAGGATTGATATGCTAGATATATCAACAAGTGCCTGTGAAGTTAGCTGTTGCTGGGGTTGGATAGAACTCTGAAGTTAAGCGTGCTTGGGCTGGAGTAGTGTGAGGATGGGTGACCTTTCGGGAAGTTTGACCATGGAGTGCGATTTGATCTGAGTTTAAGCATATTGACCTGAGATTAAGCCATAGTGACCTGAGATTAAGAAAAAAGCGAAAAAAATTTAAAAAAATTTTGATTTTTTTTGAAAAAAATGTTACTAATGGCGCACCGTGGGCTATACTAATGGCGCACTGCGTGGTGCGCCATTAGTATACCAGATACTAATGGCGCACCAGTGGTGTGCCATTAGTAAAAAATACTAGCGGCGTGATAGTAATGGCGCACCGGTAGTGCGCCATTAGTAGGCAAAACCACATTTCTGTTTTCTAGATGGTTATTCTGGTTTCTCTCAAATACCTGTGTCACCGGAAGATCAATCAAAAACTACTTTTACTTGCCCTTTTGGTAATTTTGGTTATAGACGTATGCCTTTTGGTTTATGTAATGCACCTGCTACCTTTCAAAGATGCATGATGGCTATATTTTCCGACTTTTGTGAAAATATTTGTGAGGTATTCATGGATGACTTCTCAGTCTACGGATCCTCTTTTGATGATTGCTTGAGCAACCTTGATTGAGTTTTGTAGAGATGTGAAGACACTAGTCTCATCCTGAATTGGGAAAAGTGTCACTTTATGGTTAATGAAGGCATTGTCTTGGGGCATAAAATTTCTGAAAGAGGTATTGAAGTTGACAAAGCTAAAGTTGATGCTATTGAAAAGATGCCATGTCCCAAGGACATTAAAGGTATAAGAAGTTTCCTTGGTCATGCCGGTTTTTATAGGAGGTTCATTAAGGACTTTTCTAAAATCTCTAGGCCTCTGACTAATTTATTGCAAAAAGATATTCCTTTTGTCTTTGATGATGATTGTGTAGAAGCATTTGAAGTACTTAAGAAAGGTTTGATCACTGCACCTATTGTTCAGCCACCTGATTGGAATTTACCCTTTGAAATTATGTGTGATGCTAGTGATTTTGATGTAGGTGCTGTTCTAGGGCAGAGAGTCAATAAGAAATTAAATGTTATTCAATATGCTAGCAAGACTCTTGATACTGCCCAGAGAAATTATGCTACTACTGAAAAAGAATTCTTAGCAATTGTATTTGCTTGTGATAAGTTTAGACCTTACATTGTTGATTCTAAAGTTATTATTCACATTGATCATGCTGCTATTAAATATCTTATGGAAAAGAAAGATGCTAAACCTTGACTTCTCAAATGGGTCCTCTTGCTTCAAGAATTTGATTTACATATTATCGATAGAAAGGGAGCTGAGAACCCTGTTGCAGGCAACTTGTCTAGGCTAGAGAATGTTCTTGATGAACCACTACCTATTGATGATAGCTTTTCTGATGAACATTTAGTGTTCATTAATGCTTCTCGTACTGCTCCATGGTATGCTGATTATGCTAATTACATTGTTGCTAAATTTATACCACCTAGTTTCACATACCAGCAAAAGAAAAAGTTCTTTTTTTATTTAAGACATTATTTTTGGGATGACCCACATCTTTATGAAGGAGTAGATGGTGTTATTAGAAGTTTTGTACCTGAGCATGAACATGAACAGATCCTACGCAAGTGTCACTCCGAACCATATGGAGGACACCACGCTGGAGACAGAACTGCACATAAGGTATTGCAATCCGGTTTTTATTGGCCTACTCTCTTCAAAGATGTCTGTAAGTTTGTCTTGTCTTGCGATGAATGTCAAAGAATTGGTAATATTAGTAGACATCAAGAAATGCCTATGAATTACTCTCTTGTTATTGAACCATTTGATGTTTGGGGTTTTGATTATATGGGACCTTTTCCTGCCTCTAATGGATATAAACATATTTTTGTTGCTGTTGATTATGTTACTAAGTGGGTAGAAGCTATTCCAACTAGTAGTGCTGATCATAACACCTCTATTAAGATACTTAAAGAAGTTATTTTTATGAGGTTTGGAGTCCCTAGATATCTCATGACTAATGGTAGTTCACATTTTATTCATGGTGCTTTCCGTAAAATGCTTGCTAAGTATGATGTTAATCATAGAACTGCATGTCCTTATCACCCACAGTCTAGTGGTCAAGTAGAGTTGAGCAATAGAGAGCTCAAATTAATTTTGCAAAAGACTGTTAATAGATCTAGAAAGAATTGGTCCAAGAAACTTGATGATGCATTATGGGCCTATAGAACTGCATATAAAAATCCTATGGGTATGTCTCCATATAAGATGGTTTATGGAAAACCATGTCACTTACCTCTTGAACTTGAACATAAAGCACATTGGGCTATTAAAGAGATCAACTATGACTTCAAACTTGCCGGTGAGAAGAGGTTATTTGACATTATCTCACTTGATGAATGGAGAACCCAGGCTTACGAGAATGCCAAATTGTTTAAAGAAAAAGTTAAAAGATGGCATGACAAAAGGATACAAAAGCGAGAATTTAACATAGGTGATTATGTGTTACTATTCAACTCTCGTTTAAGATTTTTTGCAGGAAAACTTCTCTCTAAGTGGGAAGGCCCTTATGTTATCGAGGAGGTCTATCGTTCCGGTGCCATAAAAATCAACAACTTCGAAGGCACAAGTCCGAGGGTGGTGAACGGTCAAAGAATCAAACATTATATCTTAGGTAACCCTATTAATGTTGAAACTAATATTATTGAAACCGTAACCCCGGAGGAATACATAAGGGACACTTTCCAGAACGTTTCAGACTCCGAAAAGGAATAGGTATGTGGTACGGTAAGTAAACTGACTCCAAAACAATTCTAATGGTAATTTTTCTCTGTTTTGGAATATTTAAGAATTTTGATAAGAAAGAAGTAGTCCGAGAGGGACACGAGGCTTCCACAAGGGTGGAGGGTGCGCCCCCCCCCCCCACTACTGGGCGCGCCCCCTGTCTCGTGGACACCTCGTGTGTCCCCCGGACTCCGTTTTCTTGCACATTACGTATTTTGGTTGGTAAAAATTCAATATATAATCTCCCGAAAGTTTTGACCACCGTATCACGCAAAAATCTTCTGTCTTTGTTTCGAGCTATTTTTCTGATAGATCTAGAGCACCATGAAGTCTCCAAGGGCTCCCAAGGACAAGTTTTTCGAGAGGGTTATCAACCCCTATCTCGCGGAGGTGCTTCAATACCCTCAAACCATTGAGATGTGTGAGGGGTGCTACACATCCGCGATGTGGAGGGACCAAGGCGTACTGGAAGCGTGGAGACAAAGCTTGAGGCCATGGAGCAACAAGTTTTCAAGTTTCAAGGGATGGTGGAGCGTGGACTCAACGCCAACCAGATGATGATCAGAGAGTTTACCAACAACCATAAGCTGGATGCCAAGATCATTGGGGAGACCATCATCAAGCTTCAAGAGAAAATTGAGCACCTCCAAGCGCAGATCTATGACCTGCAAAACCAAAACTATGAGTATGAATATAGATTCAAAAGGATGAGTTTGGCTGCAGATTTGAGGATCCTGGAGACTCGATCATCCTTTTATGATGGTGAACCAATGCCTTGGAAGATGGACGACAAGCCTACATCATCGACAACTCCTACTTCACCACCTTCGAAGACATAATCACATGGGTATGGGCACTCCCCTTGGCAACTGCCAAGCTTGGGGGAGGTGCCCCGGTATCGTATCACCATCACACTCCTATCTTTACCATTTTACTTAGTTCGATTCCTTTAGTAATATCTTGATCTAGTAGTTTGAAGTCTTGGTATGAATTAGTTTTGAGTTTTGCTTTATGATCTCTATGTAATCGAGTCCATGATTTATCTATAATAAATATTAGTGTTGAGTCAAAGGGCTTTGCTATCTTGCTATGATCTTGAGAAAAATAGAAAGAATATAAAAAGAATAATAGAGTTCATATTGATCTTGTGGATAGTGATGACTTCACACATAGAAAGTATGAGGCTTAAAAGTTGTTGAGAGTTGACAAGCATAGTTTTGGTCATCATTGCAATTAATAGGAATTAATAAGGAAAGAGAGGTTTTCACATATAAATACACTATCTTCGACATCTTTTATGATTGTGAGCACTCATTAAAGTATAACATGCTAAAGAGTTGACATTGGACAAGGAAGACAATGTAATGGTTTATGTTTTCTCACATCCCAGTTAAAGTATATTGTCATGGATCTTCCTAACATGTTGAGCTTGCATTTCCCCCTGATGCTAGCCAAATTCCTAGCACCAAGTAGAGATACTACTTGTGCTTCCAAATATCCATAAACTGAGTTTTGCCATGAGAGTCCACCATATCTACCTATGCATTGAGTAATATCCTTCAAGTAAGTTGTCATCGGTGAAGGCAATAAAAATTGCTCTCTAAATATGCATGACTTATTAGTGCAGAGAAAATAAGCTTTATATCATCTTGTTATGGAAGCAATAAAAGTGACGGACTTCATAATAAAGGTCCATATACAAGTGGCAATATAAAGTGACGTTCTTTCATATTAAGATTTTGTGTATCCAACCCTAAAAGCACATGACAACCTCTGCTTACCTCTGCGAAGGGCCTATCTTTTACTTTATGTCTTTTACTTAATGCAAGAGTCAAGGTGATCTTCACATTTGCCTTTTTCATTTTATCCTTTGGCAAGCACCTCGTGTTGGAAAGATCCTGATACTTATATCCAATTGGATGTTCGTTAGCATGAACTATTATTGTTGACATTACCCTTGAGGTAAAATGTTGGGAGGCAACATTATAAGCCTCTATCTTTCTCAGTGTCCGATTAAAACTCCATAACCATAAGTATTGCGTGAGTGTTAGCAATTGTAGAAGACTATATGATAGGGTAGTACATGGACTGGGGGAAAAGCTCTATTCTTGACTCTTTCTGACGTTATGATAAATTGCAATTGGTTTAATGACTGAGATTATAGTTTGTTAGTTCCCAATGAAGTTTATGTTCCATACTTGACATTGTGAATAGATTGTTACTTGAGCATAAGAAATCATATGAAAAAAAAATTATGTTGCTATTATAAGAATGATCATGATGCCCTGCTACGTCTTGAGCTTGCGTTGGTTTTCCTGGAAGAGGAAAGGGTGATGCAGCACAATAGCATAAGTATTTCCCTCGGTTTTTGAGAACCAAGGTATCAATCCAGTAGGAGGCTCCTCACAAGTCCCATGAACCTACACAAACAAACAAAGAACTTGCAACCAACACGATAAAGGGGTTGTCAATCCCTTCACGGCCACTTGCGAAAGTGAGATCTGATAGAGATAATATGATAAAATAAATATGTTTTTGGTATTTTGTGATATAGATTGGAAAAGTAAAGATGCAAATAAAAGTAGATTGAAAGCGTATATGATAAAAGATAGACCCGGGGGCCATAGGTTTCACTAGAGGCTTCTCTCAAGATAGCATAAGTATTACGGTGGGTGAACAAATTACTGTCGAGCAATTGATAGAAAAGCGAATAATTATGAGATTATCTAGGCATGATCATGTATATAGGCATCACGTCCGTGACAAGCAGACCGACTCCTGCCTGCATCTACTACTATTACTCCACACATCGACTGCTATCCAGCATGCATCTAGAGTATTAATTTCATAAGAACAGAGTAACGCATTAAGAAAGATGACATGATGTAGAGGGATAAACTCATGCAATATGATATAAACCCCATATTTTTATCCTCGATGGAAACAATACAATACATGCCTTGCTGCCCCTGCTGTCACTGGGAAAGGACACCGCAAGATTGAACCCAAAGCTAAGCACTTCTGCCATGGCAAGAAAGATCAATCTAGTAGGCCAAACCAAACCGATAATTCAAAGAGATTTGCAAAGATAACTCAATCACACATAAAATAATTCAGAGGAGATTCAAATATTTCTCATAGATAAACTTGATCATAAACCCACAATTCATCGGATCTCGACAAACACACCGCAAAAAGAGTAACATCGAAAAGATCTCTACAAGAGAGGGGGAGAACATGGTATTGAGATCCAAAAATAGAGAAGAAGCCATCTAGCTAATAAATATGGACCCAAAGGTTTGTGGTAAACTACTCACAACTCATCGGAAGGGCTATGGTGTTGATGTAGAAGCCCTCCGTGTTGGATTCCCCCTCCGGCAGAATGTCGGCGACGGCTCCAAGATAGGATCTCGCGGATACAGAAGGTTACGGTGGCGGAAATATTTCTTCGGTGGCTCCCCTGATGGTTTCGGGGTATATGGGTATATATAGGAGGAAGAAATACGTCGGTGGACGCCCGAGGGTCCCACGAGATAGGTGGCGTGCCCTATAGGGGGGGGGCGCCCTCCACCCTCGTGGATTCCTTGATTGCTTCTTGACTTGCACCCCAAGTCCTTTGGATCACGTTCATTCCAAAAATCACGCTCCCGAAGGTTTCATTCCGTTTGGACTCCGTTTGATATTCCTTTTCTTCGATATACTGAAATAGGCAAAAAAACCGTAATACGGGCTGGGCCTCCGGTTAGTAGGTTAGTCCCAAAAATGATATAAAAGTGTAAAGTAAAGCCCATAAACATCCAAAACAGGTAATACAATAGCATGGAACAATCAAAAATTATAGATACGTTGGTGACGTATCAAGCATCCCCAAGCTTAATTCCTGCTCGTCCTCGAGTAGGTTAATGATAAAAACAGAATTTTTGATGTGGAATGCTACCTAGCATAATTCTCAATGTATTTCTCTTTATTGTGGCATGAATGTTCAGAACCAAATGATTCAAAATAAAAGTTCATATTGACAAAAGAAATAATAATACTTCAAGCATACTAATAAAAGTAATCATGTCTTCTCAAAATAACATGGCTAAAGAAAGTTCACACCTACAAAATCATCTAGTTAGGTTGTGCTTCATCTTTGTTACAAAAAAATGTTCCCAAATTCTACACCCCCGATGACAAGCCAAGCAATTGTTTCGTACTTAAATAATCTCAAACTTTTTCAACCTTCACGCAATACATGAGCGTGAGCCATGGATATAGCACCATGGGTGGAATATAATAATGATGGGGATTGTGTGGAGAAGACAAAAAGGAGAAAGTCTCACATTGACGAGGATAATCAATGGGCTATGGAGATGCCCATCAATTGATGTCAACATGAGGAGTAGGGATTGCCATGCAACGGATGCACTAGATCTATAAATGAATGAAAACTCAACAAAAGAAAACTAGTGGGTGTGCATCCAACTTGCTTGCTCACGAAGACCTAGGGCATTTGAGGAAGCCCATCATAGGAATATACAAGCCAAGTTCTATAATGAAAAATTCCCACTGGTATATGAAAGTGACAACATATGAGACTCACTATATGAAGAACATGGTGCTACTTTGAAGCACAAGTGTGGAAAAAAGATAGTAACATTGCCCGCTTTTCTTTTTTTCTTTTTTTTCTTTTTTTCTTTGGCCTTTTTTTTCTTTGGCCTTTCCTTTTTTTGGGGGGGGGGGACAATGCTCTAATAATGATGATCATCACACTTTTATTGATTACAACACATGAATTACAACTCGAAACTAGAACAAGATATGACTCAATATGAATGCCTCCGGCAGTGTACCGGGATGGTGCAATGAATCAAGAGTGACATGTATAAAAAATTATGCATGGTGGCTTTGCCACAAATACGATGTTAACTACATGATCATGCAATGGCAATATGACAAAAGTAATGCGTGTCATAATGATAAACGGAACGGTAGAAAGTTGCATGGCAATATATCTCGGAATGGCTATGGAAATGCCATAAATAGGTAGGTATGGTGGCTGTTTTGAGGAAGATATAAGGAGGTTTATGTGTGATAGAGCATATCATATCACGGGTGTTTGTATGCACCGGCGAAGTTTGCACCAACTCTCAAGGTGAGAAAGGGCAATGCACGGTACCGAAGAGGCTAGCAATGATGGAAACGTAAAAGTGCGTATAATCCATGGCCTCAACATTAGTCAAAAGAACTCATATACTTATTGCAAAAATTTAGAAGTCATCAAAAACCAAGCACTACGAGCATGCTCCTAGAGGGATAGATTGGTAGGAAAAGACCATCGCTCGTCCCCGACCGCCACCCATAAGGATGCACAATCCGAGGACACTTCATGTTTCAAATTTGTTACACAACTTTTAACCATACGTGCATACAATGGGACTTGCTAACTTCAACTCAAGCATTGTTTAAATTCATAATCACCCAACTAGCATGACTTTAATATCACTACCTCCATATCTCAAAATAATTATCAAGTATCAAATCGATCATAGCATCCAATTCACTTCCTATGATAGTTTTTATTATACCCAACTTGGATGCCTACCATTCTAGGACCAATTTTATAACCATAGCAAATACCATGCTGTTCTAAGAGACTATCAAAATAATATAAGCGAACCATGAGAGATCAAAAATTTCTTCAAAATTAATCCACCGCCGTGCTCTAAAAGATATAAGTGAAGAACTAGAGCAAAAACTATCTAGCTCAAAAGATATAAGTGAAGCACTAGAGCAAAAACTATCTAGTTCAAAAGATATAAGTGAAGCACATAGAGTATTCTAACAAATTTCAATCAAGTAGGATTCTTCCAAAAGTTGTGTACAGCGAGGATGATTGTGGTAAATTAAAAAGAAAAAACTAATATCATACACGACTCTCCAAGCAAAACACATATCATATGGCGAATAAAAATATAGCTCCAAGTAAAGTTACCAATGAACGAAGACGAAAGAGGGGATGCCTTCCCAGGGCATCCCCAAGCTTAAGATTTTGGCTATTATTGAATATCTTGGGGTTCCATGGGAATCCCCAAGCTTAGGCTTTTGCCACTCGTTATTCCATAGTCCATCAAATCTTTACCCAAAACATGAAAACTTCACAACACAAAACTCAACAGGAAATCTCATAAGCTCTGTTAGTGAAAGAAAGAAAAACCACCACATAAGGTACTGTAATGAACTCATTCTTTATTTATATTGGTGTTAAACCTACTGTATTCCAAGTTCTCTATGGTTCATACCCTTACATACTAGCCATAGATGCATCAAAATAAGCAAACAACACACGAAAGGCAGAATCTGTCAAAAAAAGAACAGTTTGTAGCAATCTGTAACTTTCGGTTACTTCTAGAACTCCAAAAATCCTACCAAAATAGTACGTCCTAATAAATTTGTCTATTGATCTACAGCAAAAAGAATCAATGCAAAATCACGTTTCTGTGATCTATTGAATTTTTTCTCGTGAGCGCAAAGTTTCTGTTTTCCAGCAGAATCAAATTAACTCGTATCATAGGTTATCCTATAGGTTCTACTTAGCACAAACACTAAATAAAACAAGAAAACACATCTAAACAGAAAGTAGATGCAAAATTTATTACTAAACAGGAACAAAAACAAAGAACACAAAGAAAATTGGGTTGCCTCCCAACTAGCGCTATTGTTTAACGCCCCAAGCTAGGCATAAAAGTAAGGATAGATCTAACTAGTGCCATCTTTGGCACTTGGTTCATAAGTAGCTCGCATGATAGATTCATAAGGTAATTTGATTTTCTTTCTTGCAAAGTGTTCCATTCCTTTCCTTAATGGAAATTGGAATCTAATATTCCCTTCCTTCATATTAATAACCGCGCCAATCATTCTAAAGAAAGGTCTACCAAGAATAATAGGACAAGAAAGATTGCAATCTATATCAAGAACGATAAAATCTACGGGCACCAATGAAAACATCATTGATCCTTCCCATTGGCTTTTTAATGGTTGAATCCGCAAGGTGAAAATTTAAAGAGCAATCATCAAGATCATGGAAACCTAGAATATCACATAAAGTTTTCGGAATCGTGGAAGCACTAGCACCCAAATCACATAAAGCAAAACACTCATAATCTTTAATTTTAATCTTTATAGTAGGTTCCCACTCAACATTAAGTTTTCTAGGTATAGAAACTTCCAAATTAAGTTTTTGATCAAAAGATTGCATCAAGGCTTTAACAATATGTTTGGTAAAGGCTTTATTTTGACTATAAGCATGAGGAGAATTAACAACGGATTGCAACAAGGAAATACAACTTTATAAAGAACAATTATCATAATTAAATTCCATGAAATCCAAGATAGTGGGTTCAATGCTATTTAAGGTCTTGACCTCTCCAATCCCACTTCTTTTTTACCAAATTTAGCATCAAGATCTAAAAACTCCAAATTATCGGAACGCTTTTTAACCAAAGTTCATTCACTTCCAGTTCCATTATTATCAATATTAATATTGCAAAACAAAGATCTAATAGGGGACACATCAATAACTTTAAGATCTTCATCATTATTTTCATGGAACTTTTCTGGTTTAGTAGCCATCTTATTAACCAATGTGGCTTGCTTGTCAGAAATTTGGGCAATAGCCATTTCAAGGTAAGCAATTTGAGAGTTCAAACCATAAAGTTCTTTAGACATATCATCAAGCTCTTTGTTCACAAACTCCATAAAACCTTTTTTTCTTTAAGCTCTTTTCTGAAAAAATTATTATGCTCAAATTGTAAAGTCATAAAACTTCTAACGTTTGATTCAATCTCTTCCAACCTTCTAAGATGAAGGTCGGTGTTCTTAGGAAAAACCATGAGGGCAAGCAGGCACACAGAAAAGCAAGCGAAAGAGAGGAAGAAAAAGGCAAGCGGAAAAGAGAGGAGATTGGGAAAGAGAGGGCGAATAAAACGGCAAGGGTGAAGTGGGGGAGAGGAAAACGAGAGGCAAATGGCAAATAATGTGAATGCGAGGGAGATGAGTTTGTGATGGGTACTTGGCATGTCTTCACTTGAGCGAAGACCTCCCCGGCAATAGCGCCAGAAATCCTTCTTGCTACGTCTTGAGCTTGCGTTGGTTTTCCTTGAAGAGGAAAGGGTGATGCATCACAGTAACGTAAGTATTTCCCTCAGTTTTTGAGAACCAAGGTATCAATCCAGTAGGAGGCTCCTCACAAGTCCCACGAACCTACACAAACAAACAAAGAACTGGCAACCAACGCGATAAAGGGGTTGTCAATCCCTTCACAGCCACTTGCGAAAGTGAGATCTGATAGAGATAATATGATAAGATAAATATATTTTTGGTATTTTGTGATATAGATTGGAAAAGTAAAGATGCAAATAAAAGTAGATTGAAAGCGTATATGATAAAAGATAGACTCGGGGGCCATAGGTTTCACTAGAGGCTTCTCTCAAGATAGCATAAGTATTATGGTGGGTGAACAAATTATTGTCGAGCAATTGATATAAAAGCGAATAATTATGAGATTATCTAGGCATGATCATGTATATAGGCATCACGTCCGTGACAAGTAGACCGACTCCTGCCTGCATCTACTACTATTACTCCACACATCGACCGCTATCCAGCATGCATCTAGAGTATTAAGTTCATAAGAACAGAGTAACGCATTAAGAAAGATGACATGATGTAGAGGGATAAACTCATGCAATATGATATAAACCCCATATTTTTATCCTCGATGGCAACAATACAATACGTGCCTTGCTGCCCCTGATGTCACTGGGAAAGGACACCGCAAGATTGAACCCAAAGCTAAGCACTTCTCCCATGGAAAGAAAGATCAATCTAGTAGGCCAAACCAAACCGATAATTTGAAGAGATTTGAAAGATAACTCAATCACACATAAAAGAATTCAGAGGAGATTCAAATATTTATCATAGATAACTTGATCATCGAAAAGATCTCTACAAGAGAGGGGGAGAACATGGTATTGAGATCTAAAAAACAGAAGAAGTCATCTAGCTAATAACTATGGACCCGAAGGTCTGTGGTAAACTACTCACAACACATCGGAAGGGCTATGGTGTTGATGTAGAAGCCCTCCATGGTCGATTCCCCCTCCGGCAGAACACCGACAACGGCTCCAAGATGGGATCTCGCGGATACAGATGGTTACGGTGGCGGAAATATTTCTTTGGTGGCTCCCCTGATGGTTTCGGGGTATATGGGTATATATAGGAGGATGAGTTTGTCGGTGGACGCCCGAGGATCGAGACAGAGGGCGCACCCTATAGGGGGGGGGCCTCCACCCTCGTGGCTTCCTCGATTGCTTCTTGACTTGCACTCCAAGTCCTCTGGATTACGTTCGTTCCAAAAATCACGCTCCCGAAGGTTTCATTCCGTTTGGACTCCGTTTGATATTCCTTTTCTTCGATATACTGAAATAGGCAAAAAAAAGCAATACGGGTTGGGCCTCCTGTTAGTAGATTAGTCCCAAAAATAATATAAAAGTGTAAAGTAAAGCCCATAACATCCAAAACAGGTAATATAATAGCATGGAACAATAAAAAATTATAGATACGTTGGAGACGTATCATGCCCTCGTGTCCGTATTTTATTTTTATCAACACCTCTATCTCTAAACATGTGGACATATTTTTTGATTTCGGCTTCCGCTTGAGGGCAAGCGAGGTCTCAGTTTGGGGGAGTTGATACGTCCATTTTGCATCATGGTTTTATATCAATATTTATTGCATTATGGGCTGTTATTACACGTTATGTCACAATACTTATGGCTATTCTCTCTTATTTTACAAGGTTTACCATGAAGTGGGGGAATGCCGGCAGCTGGGATTCTGGCTGGAAAAGGAGCAAATATTGGAAATCTATTCTGCACAGCTCCAAAATTCCCGTAACTCCATGAAAGTTACTTTTGGATTTAATAAGAAATTATGAGCAAAGAAAGTACCTGAGGGGGCCCACACCCTGGCCAGGAGGGTGGGGGCGCGCCCCCCTTACTGGGCGCGCCCCCTGTCTCCTAGACCCCCTAGTGGCCCTCCGATGCCCATCTTCTTCTATATGAGGTCTTTTACCCTGGAAAAAATCATAAGGAAGCTCACGAGATGAAACTTCGCCGCCACAAGGCGGAACCTTGGCGGAACCAATCTAGGGCTCCGGCAGAGCTGTTCTGCCGGGAAAACTTCCCTCCGGGAGGGGGCAATCAGCACCATCATCATCACCAATGATCCACTCTTCAGGAGGGGGTCAATCTCCATCAACATCTTCACCAGCACCATCTCCTCTCCAAACCCTAGTTCATCTCTTGTATCCAATCTTGTATCAAAACCACAAATTGGTACATGTGGGTTGCTAGTAGTGTTGATTACTCCTTGTAGTTGATGCTAATTGGTTTACTTGGTGGAAGGTCATATGTTCAGATCCTTTATGCACATTAATACTCCTCTGATTATGAACATGAATATGCTTTGTGAGTAGTTCCGTTTGTTCCTGAGGACATGGGTGACGTCTTGATATTAGTAGTCATGTGAATTCGGTATTCGTTCGATATTTTGATGAGATGTATGTTGTCTCTCCTCTAGTGGTGTTATGTGAACGTCGACTACATGACACTTCACCATTATTTGGGCATAGAGGAAGGCATTGCGAAGTAATAAGTAGATGATGGGTTGCTAGAGTGACATAAGCTTAAACCCTAGTTTATGTGTTGCTTCGTAAGGGGCTGATTTGGATCCATATGTTTCATGTTATGGTTAGGTTTACCTTAATACTTCTTTTGTAGTTGCGGATTCTTGCAATAGGGGTTAATCATAAGTGAGATGCTTGTCCAAGTAAGGCCAGTACCCAAGCACCGGTCCACCCATATATCAAATTATCAAAGTACCGAACACGAATCATATGAGCGTGATGAAACTAGCTTGACGATAATTCCCATGTGTCCTCGGGAGCGCTTTTCTCATTATAAGAAATTGTCCAGGCTTGTCCTTTGCTACAAAAACGACTGAGCCACCTTGCTGCACCTTATTTACTTTCATTGCTTGTTACCCGTTACAAATTATCTTATCACAAAACTATCTGTTACCTACAATTTCAGTGCTTGCAGAGAATACCTTACTGAAAACCTCTTGTCATTTCCTTCTGCTCCTCATTGGGTTCGACACTCTTACTTATCGAAAGGACTACGATAGATCCCCTATACTTGTGGGTCATCAGGTCCCGGTTCGTGAAGAACCGGGACTAATGGGCTGGCCAGACCCGAACCAAAGCCATGTTTTCTACTAGTGTGATCCACCTCTAGTGAAAAGTAGATATTAACTTTCTATTTGTGCAAGTATTTAGTGCCATAGTTCCCTCAGCTTTCTTATGGCGTACCCTGTCCGAATGCCGGTTTATTACTGTGATCGGGTCCACAATTACAATTTAATACCCTCCGGTCAATTTATAACAAACATAACGTATATTTTACGTACTATCACAACCAAGAGTATTCCAATTTTTCATTGCCCTACGAGCTAATAACCAGTGCTTAATTAATTACCATCTCGCTGGATCATCTTTCATGTACACTGTATGAAATTTACCTTAATCTATCTCAAAGTGTATTGCAGTGTATTGGATGATGGTGATTTAAGGAGTTCTATATATATTCCGATTTCTTATCATTAAGCCAGTAGGATTTTTAATTGGTGGTTGCTTTCACTAGAATTATGTGTGTTCTAAACAGTTTTAGGGTGTGTTTAGTTCAGGAACCAAAATGAGTGAATGCCATAGTTCCATACATAGTAAATTGGGTTCATTCCTACGTCTTGCTTGGAGCGCGAAACTGGAATGGAATGCTTTCCCAGTCTTGGATATATCAAAAGTGCTGAATAACGATGCGCACGCAAATAGAGCTGAGTATATAATCCATATATCAAAAGTGCACATGGTACAAAGTACACCAAACTAAGGGAGTGGAGGAACAACCAAACATCAATACAACAGTGTGGCCGGGCATGCAGAGCTGGCTGGACTTATGTACTTCTCACTCTCTCTCTCTCTCTCTCTCTCTCTCTCTCTCTCTCTCACGCAATGAGATAATATGAGAGCATTTATTCATATCGAAAACTTGTAGCCTAGCTCAATCTCCGCGGTACCTTCTATCAGGACCGCTCGTTCACGACAAGTATTGTGTCAAAAACTTATACACCGGGACGGAGGTAGTACTGTGTCTCCGTGTCTCAATTCAATTAAGCGAGCAAATGCGTGAATTTTGGTTGTTGGATGTTGGAATTGATTTAAGGGTCTTAATACATTTAGGAGATGGTTGATTGTTGCTGTTGGGTTGGGCCGATGCATGGACCAAACATACATCCCTGCGTTCTAGCGGTGGAATATGGATTACGAGTCAAAATTGGACCACAAGTTTTAACTATTATGATACAAATTGTATGTCACAATATTATACGGAGGAAAACCTCTTTCGAATAAAAATACAACAATATGCTTTTTTAACATATACGTCATAATTTATACCCAAAATACGCTCACGGGGTGGGGGAAGGGGCGCTAATAAAGACGAATTGAAGAAATATATGTATGTAATAGTATGTAAAACATTAACTATATCGGGCAAATGACTCTGGCCTACTAAGGATGGCAATTTTACCCATGGGTACGGGTACCCGCGGGTATCATACCCGCATGGGCAGGGTATGGACACACTTTTATACCCACGTGTAGTACCCATATCCTACCCATTAAGTCATGGATAGGGTACGGGTATAGTCTTGTACCCACGGGTATACCCATACCTTGCCCGTTTGTGAACTAATCTTAAGTTGTCGTCAATTAGTCATTAATTTGTCATGTCACTCGTCTAATCCTATTGACTTGAGAGTATGTTGTGATTTCTAAATTTTGATATTGGTTAATTACTCATCTACCTATTATTCTGATGAGATAATTGTTTTTTTGTCAAATGTGCTATCAATGAGCATAAAATTGTGAACAACCTGTGTACTATTTGTCCTACCCGCTGGGTACCCAATGGGTATGGGTACCCGTCGGGTATGGGTATGGGTAAAGTTTCATACCCATGGGTACGGGTATGGGTAGAATTTTGTACCCACTTACTGTACGGGTATGGGTATGGTATTGCTCTACCCTGCCCATACCCTACCCATTGCCATCCTTATGGCCTACCCAATTCAATAGCTCAGCGTCAAAGCAGAAAACGGGCGCGTCATGCCATTACGTAGGACCTATGGTTTCACGATCCACATGCCATCCTTCCTAAAATGGAGTTTGAGAGGTGCAACCCACATGACATATCTACGTGCCCAATGCTGGCGTTTCATTCCTTTATGTGCCACCGTTTGAGGCTCTTGATATACGATGGTATCAGGGAAAGAGGTGGAGAGGGGCACCCGTGGGATGTAAAATAGCATGATTTGGAAATGAAAGATAATGTATAAAAAACAATGGATGAATAACATGTGAAAATTTGATTCAATGGCTTTTATTATTTGTTTCCACCAAGACAAGTACTTCATTAGGGAGTAGTTGAGGGAAGCGTCTAATCAAGGAGTACTCCTTTTGGAGTCCCCACAAGGGACACTTGGGGTGTGGGAGGGGCTCTTGGCGCGCTTTTAGCCGCCACCACGTGTCGTGTTCTCGGCGCTTCCTCTGAATTTATTTTTATTTTTCTGTAATTGTTTTTTGGCTTTTAGATATTTTTTTCGTTACAGTTTTTCTCCGGTTTTGGATCCAAAAAAAATTGTGTTATGTTTTTTCCCCTTCTGCGAGAGTCACGGATTAACTTCGCGTGGAGGCAAGGATTTGCTTTCGCGGGAGACACGGTCCTACCTCTTGGAAAAGGACAAAAACACGTTTTTCTTCTTTCCGCGAAAGGCATGGATTTACATGTCGTGGAGGCATGGATTTGCTTCAGCGAGAGGCATGGCCGTGCATCTCGAAAAAGGGGGGGAAATGCAATTTCTTTATTTTCCTTCCCCGGGAGGCACGGCTGTGCCTCTCGTCAAAGGAAAAAAAATTGTGTTTCCTTTACTACCACGAGAGGTATGGATTTACTTTTGGTGGAGACTTGAATTTGCTTTCATGAGAGGAATAGTGCATCTCAGAAAAGGAAAAAAAATTAGCTTCCGCGAGCGGCACAGATTTGTTAACGTGAGAGGAAAAAACACATTTTTTCGATCGTGAGAGGCACAAATTTACTTTTCGTGGAGGTGCGAATTTGCTACCGCAAGAGGCATGGATTTACTTCTCATGGAGGCACGGATTTGCTTCCGCAAGAGGCACGGTCATGCCTCTCGGAATGGGAAAAACGTGCTCCCGATTCGGATTTTTTCTCCTATTTTTTGGGTAATAAAAGGTTCGCCGAAATCTATCAACATGGGATCTAGTTTTAGAGATCCCAACACAAAGAATCCAATGTTTAAAACAGTTTGAGATTTCGACGCATGATTTGAGAGATTAAACATTTTGAATAAACAAATCAACGAAATAAGGGAAACTCTCAGGTTGCAACAAATGGTGCACATGCAATTCGACACATATCACACCCTGGAAAGGTGGGAGTGACCTTTGTAAGGAGTACTCTTTAATTAGTAATTTCGGTAGTTGAGTGCATTAATTATGATGAGCTCGACAAATGAACTATATCAATCAGGTAGTGCATGTGGTCATACACGTCTGCAGATCGTCTACCTTGCCTTACTTGGTCCCAATGTCACAGCTTAACACTCATTGGAACCAAATTCAGAGATACATTTTGACTTTTTATTTGTACATCACGCATGTTTTCTAAGAAGGCGATGCAACAATTCTAGCAACTCAAAAACACAACAGGACACATGTTCATGTTAAGACTTTGATAGCCATCATCATCTTGGTCGTCGTTACTATTACAATTTTTTGTTTTTGTTGTTGTTATTGTTGTTGTTGTTGTTGTTGTTGTTGTTGTCAATATTATTTTATTATTATTATTATGATTTTTCTATGGGGAAAGCCATTGTCAGTCTTGTTATACGAGAAATCAAATGAACATTATCTCTTGTTTCCTCACGAGATACCCTTGCATGTCTTTTTCTTTCACGTGGATGTCAGCACCACCTTCAGAAATGAAATTGACCGTTCCACATTAACTTCAGTAATATATCAATCGAACGAAGTTGGTACCAAAATTGACAAATTTCAATCTATAATTCTAAATGCATATATAAATATATTCTGGGTTAATATATTTTCAACTGTTTTACAAATACACATTCTAAATTACCACGGAGCAAAAATGTGCACTTGGGAGACTTGTAATTCAGCAACAAATGTCGTTGTCCCGTTTGTTCACTTGGAGTGAATAGATGTTAAATTGCCTGTGCAATTATTCACTGGCATAGTCGACTCAGTTTTTTTTTTTTGGGTGGTAAGTGGCTCATCCGTCGACGTGATTTACTACTGTCGATGGATGCGTTATTATAGCATCTCCAACCACGAACATCAAAAGCAAACCCCAAACCACCCGCAGGCACACGCGTCCATGGACAGTGACCGGATAGCACACCAAAAATTCCGCCACAACCATAAAACTCAAACTTCGTACCTGCGTACCCGGACATCACAACCATGGAAATAAAAACCAACGCACTACATAGATAGCTAAAAGAACTCATTGTTGGAGATGACGATGGTCTCCGTGCCCGGCGCCCAGTAGACGGGCAAGTGCGGCAGCTCCTGCAGCTGTGGAATCTCCGGCCCCTCCTCCACCTCCTCCTTCGCGTCCAGTTTCACGAACAACGCCTCCGTTAAAGCATGTTTTTCCCGGGTGAACTGTAGGCTGGCCTCGACGTATGCCTTATCCTGGATGGTCTCGAGGACGACGGTTTGCTCTACTATATCCATCGGTTGGGCGTCCTCGTACTCCACCTCAGCATCTGCCATGGCGCATCCCGCGGCCAGCAGCACCTCCAGCTCCTCCCCCTTCGGCTCCTGCGCCTTCTCCTTTGTGGGCTTCGCTTCCGACAGCTGCTCCCCTCCTCCTTCTCCTCCTCCCCCACCTGCTCCTCCTCACCCTCCTCCTCCTCCTCCTCTTCCTCTGGCTTGGGCAAACCGGGAAGGAGGCACAAGCGAACTGAGTAGCTCGCCTCGCCCGGGTATCCTCCAGGAACTGCACACGGCGCTTCAGACTGAGCATAGCATAGGCGGTGATCCTGTGCCTACGCATGGTGCGGCAGTTGGATTGGAAGTTGCGTCCATGGAGACGAGAAAGGGGAAATGGAGTGGATAGGGTTTCGGCTATCGTCGTCCGTCTTAAATAGCTGGTCTCCTCCCTCGGGCCGCATGCCGGTGTGGCGCCACGTCCCATGTAGCGGAGGAGGGGACCACCGGTCTCTCTATATCCACGCGTTTACTCTACCTGTCAGTCTAACGTGGCAGGCATGCCCGGGTGCGTCCGGGCCTCCCCATATGCACCCCATATAAGGGCCGGATATGGGGAATGCCGATCTGTCCGGGCGTTTGGCCCAGCTACGGGGTGCCTGGTTTGGTGGCCAAAACTCGTCCAGGCACTAACAGGGCAGCCTGCCCAAGCATTTGGGGCGGTTATCGGTGTAGAGGATTGGTGCAACTCACGATATATTCATCGGGTGCGTATGCACGTATATATATAGGTACAAGGGGAGTCTAGACCTCAACTATACAAGGAAGGAGGTAGACTTGTTGTACAAGAAATACACATGCAATATACATCTCAACACCCCCCCCCCCCGCAGTCGAAGCGTTGCTATGACCGACGCAAAGGCTGGATCGAAACTCCTCAAAGGGGGCCGTAGGCAATCCCTTGGTCATGATGTCCGCAAACTGTTGGGAAGTAGGGACGTGGAGAACTCGAATATGACCAAGAGCTACCTGTTCCCGAACAAAATGAATATCCAGCTCAATGTGTTTGGTGCGACGATGATGAACCGGGTTGGCAGAGAGGTAAACGGCGGAGAGTTGTCGCAGTAAACAATTGTGGCCTTGTTGACAGGACAAGAGAGCTCATGAAGAAGTTGGCGAAGCCAGGAGCACTCGGCAACAACGTTAGCCACCGCTCGATACTCTGCCTCAGCGCTGGAGCGAGAAAACGGTGGGCTGTCGTTTAGACGACCAAGAGATCAAAGATGGTCCAAGATAAACACAATACCCCGAAGTGGAACGTCGCGTATCGGGGCAGCCGGCCCAGTCAGCATCAGAGTAGGCGGTAATGTCCATAGCAGTCGAGGCATGAAGCGTCAAGCCGAGATCCATGGTGCCGCAAATGTAACGGAGAACCCGTTTGACCGCGGTCCAGTGAGCATCACGAGGAGCATGCATGTGTAAGCAGACCTGCTGGACAGCATACTGAAGCTCTGGTCGGGTCAGCGTGAGATACTGAAGAGCGCCCACAATAGACCGATAAAACGAGGCATCCGGAGCAGGGGAGCCGTCGGTGGTAGAGAGCTTGGCCTTCGTGTCGACAGGTGTAGACACGGGTTTGCAATTAAGCATCCCAGCGCGATCAAGAAGCTCATGAGCATACTTCCGCTGATGAAGAAAGAAGCCATGCGCACGGCGAGCAACCTCGATGCCGAGGAAGTAGTGCAGAGAACCCAAGTCCTTCATGGAAAACTCAGCACGAAGACGATCGGTAAGCTGTCGAAGAAGAGCACTAGAGCAAGCTGTCATGATGATATTGTCGACATAGAGTAGCAGGTAAGCGGTAGCATCGCCGTGTCGGTATATGAATAGCGAAGCATCGGAGCGTGTGGAGCGGAAGCCGAGCTGACAGAGGAACGCTGCGATGCGCTGGTACCAAGCGCGGGGAGCCTGCTTGAGCCCATATAAGGAACGGGAAAGCAGGCAAACATGCTCCGGATGAGTGGCGTCGATGAATCCCGTCGGTTGCTGACAATACACCTGCTCGTTGAGATGACCATGAAGGAATGCGTTGGAGACGTCCATCTGGTGCACCGGCCAGGCGCGAGATACTGCGAGCTGAAGTACAGTGCGAATCGTCCCGGGCTTGACCACCGGGGCGAATGTATCCGTGAAATCAATGCCAGCACGCTGTCGGAAGCCTCGGACCACCCAACGAGCTTTATAGCGATCGAGTGTGCCGTCGGGGTGAAACTTGTGCTTAAACACCCACTTCCCGGTAATGATGTTGGCGTGCCGGGGATGGGGAACAAGCTGCCAAGTTGCGTTATGCTGCAATGCCTCAAATTCCTCCTTCATCGTTGCGTACCAAAGTGGATCACGAAGAGCCATACAAGCGGAGGTCGGAAGAGGCGACCGAGCCTCCGTGGAGGCTGGACAGGCATACTCGTCTGCGGAGTAACGAAGACTCGGCCGATGAACCCCCATGCGGGCACGGGTAGTAGGGCCGGCGGGCTGTATGACAGCGGCCGGGGCGGCAGGAGCCGAGGGCGACCCAGGCGCCGTGCCAGAAGATGGCGCGCCGGGCGTCTGCCTCGTTGGGGGTGTCGATGAAGAGGAGACCGACGATCCCGGCGAGGCACTTGGTGAGCCCGACGTGCCCGGCGAGCCTGACGAAGAGGCCGGCAAGGCCGGGGAGTCCGGCGAAGAGGCCGGCATGGCTGACGAAGCCAGTGAAGCCGGCGTGCCCGGCGAGCCTGACGAAGAGGCCGGCAAGGTCGGCGAGGCCAGCGAAGAGGCCGACGTGCCCATCGCGCCAGGCAAGGGGGCTGGCGAGGCCGGCGATGCAGTGCCCAGTGCAGCGCGGCGGCGAGAGGTGCCAGGCAAGGCGGGATCGTCTCCTGTAGGTGGCGCCATCAACTGGTCCTGTGCAAAAGGAAAACAATGCTCGTCGAAGTAAACATGCCGAGAGGTGATGACACAGTGAGACACCAGATCATAACATCGGTAGCCTTTAGTGTTAGCCGGGTAACCAAGAAAGACACAAGGCAAGGAGCAAGGAGCAAGCTTATGAGGAGTAGTGGCGGCTATACTAGGGAAACAGAGGCATCCGAAGATGCGGAGACCATCGTAAGAGGGAGGAGAACCGAAGAGAAGATGATGAGGTGTATAATTCCAACGAACACGACAAGGACGAAGGTTAACAAGAAGTGTGGCGGTGGCAAGGGCATCCGGCCAAAACCGAGGTGGCATGTAGGCATGGAATAGAAGAGTGCGGACACAATCGTTAAGAGTACGAAGGACTCGTTCTGCCCGGCCATTTTGTTGGGAGGTGTATGGACATGTTAACCGGAAGATAGTGCCGTGGTTGGAGAGAAGTGTACGGATGGTGAGGTTATCGAATTCCTTCCCGTTGTCGGTTTGATGAGCAAGTCTGGGACAACCAAATTGTGTAGACACATAGGAGTAAAAGGCTAGGAGAGTGGCGGGAACGTCAGATTTCCTACGAAGCGGAAAGGTCCACACAAAGTGAGAATAGTCATCGAGAATAACAAGATAATAGAGAAAACCAGAATTACTTGTGATAGGTGACGTCCATACATCGCTATGAATTAATTCAAAAGGATAAGAAGCAACTGTCGAAGAGGAACTAAACGGGAATCTAACATGTTTGCCCATGCGGGATGCTTGACAAGAATGAGTATCCGCTTTATTACATGAAAAAGAAAAATCCTTGACTATTTGATGAAGTGCGGTGGAGCTAGGATGGCCGAGACGGGCGTGCCAAAGATCAACGCCGGCGAAGATGATGAAGGCTAGACGGGGTACATGTCGACGGGACTGTCACATCGGTGAAGAACCATCCGGGTACGGGCGTCCTTAACAGAAAAACCAACTTCGTCAAATTCGACAGTTACAGAGTTATCACGAGAAAGATTACGAACAGAGACTAAATTTTGAATAAGTTGAGGAGATACAAGCACATTATTAAGAGACAATGGCCGAGACTGGGAAGGAAAGGGAGTAGAGCCAACATGAGTAATGGGGAGACCAGCGCCGTTACCGACAATGATACGGGAAGAAGTATGAACAGGAGACGCGGAGGAGAGGTTACCCGGGTAGGCTGCCATATGAGATGATGCACCAGTGTCCATGAACCAGTCGCCGCGGCCGGTGTAGGAGCCAGGCTGAGGCGTGTACTGTAGTGCTGAGAGCAGGGCCGGGTCGTAGGAGACCGGCGGGACCGGCGGGGGGTACCCAGTGAACCCCGTCACCCCCCCCCCCACTAGGGTTCGGCGTGCCATAGCCGAACGGTGCAGGGTAGGGGGGAGGCGGTGGTGTAGCAGCGCCGGGTTGAGGAGCCACGTAGAAAGCTTAGTGCGTCGCTGGCCGAGGCCCGAGAAGACCCGGGAGTGGAGCACGGGGAACTGGCATCGTGTAGGCATGTACAACCCTGGTCCAGGGGTTGTGGCCAGTACCCCAGGGCGGCGAAGGAAGCTGTTGATGCTGCCCACCGTTGCGCTGCTATCCGCCGCCGTTGTTGTTACGGTTGCCACGACCACGGCGGCCACCACGGCCGCGGCGATCGCCCTGGTTGGGCTGCTGTGGTGGAGGCGGCGGGGCAGGCGCTGAAGGCCGAGGCAGGAAGGCACCATACCCGCCCGCACCAGCTGGTGCTGGGGGCAGCGGCGGACGAGGCTGCTGCGGGTGCGGGACGCCGTGGCCCCCGGCGGGAGGGGTTGAAGAAGACCCGCCGTGGGAGAAGCCAGCGGTGAAGGCGGTGTGGACCGCGCGAGCCCGCAAATTCTTGAGGCGACGCTCCTCGAGGCGAAGGTAGGCCACCGCCCGTTCGTAAGTAGGGTTAGCCATAAGAGTAAGATTGGATGCGGCATTACCGAGATCTTCGTTGAGGCCGGCTGTGAGGGTGGAGAGGAGGAGCTCGTCCCCAACCTTGAAGCCGACGTCGTTGAGCTCGTCGGAGAGGGTCTTGAGGCGCATGCAGTAAGCATCAATGGAAGAGTCGTTTTGGTGACAACAAAAAACTCCTGCTGCAAGAAGACGATCCGTTGGAGCTTGTTGTCGGTGAAGAGGCCGATGATCTTCGTCCACACCGTGTAGGCATCGTCCCCATCGCGAACAACGGTGTGGAAGATGTCCTTGGACATGGTGAGAAAAAGCCACCGGATGATGGTGGCGTCAACCGCCATCCAATCCTCGTCGCGACGCATGGCGAGGAAGTCGGTGGTGCCGTCGATGTGATCACGGAGATTGTACTCGCGGAAGAGAAGGTTAAAGTTGGTTTTCCAAGCATAGAAATTGGCCTCCGTGTGAGAAAGCTTGATGGGGACGCGATCGAAGGTCGGGACATCACGGATGTACGCCGGGTCGGGGAGAGAACCAGCCTCTGAGGAGGAGGCGAACGGGGTGCTGCGGTGGGAGCAGGAGGAGTGAGACATGGCAGCGGCAGGGGTGGTT
>NW_021312795.1:110374-110844 GCF_002162155.2 Triticum dicoccoides
GAGGGAGTACAAGAGACTAAGACATGTGCGCACTCCCACATTGACCGGCCATGGGATTAAGTGAATTTCCGACGGTGTACTTGACTACTACTCTCTCTGTTTTTATTTACTCTGCATATTAGAGTTCACTTAAGTCAAACTATGTAAAATTTGATCATGTTTATGAAAAACAATAAACATTTATCATAATAAATATATATGATGTGAAAGTGCATTCAATAATAAATCTAATTGCATTGATTTGTTATTTTATGTGTTAATATTTTTTTACAAAATTTGTTAAAATTTATAAAGGTTGATTTTGACCAAATCTAATACGTGGACTAAATAAAAACGGAGGAAGTACTACATGTACATAAAAAAGTTGATATTAATACTATATATACATAAGAGAAAAGTATGTTTTTCGTCCCTCAAGTTCCCAAAAAGTAGAGACTTGGTCCCTCAAGATTTTTTGGTATACATTTGGT
>NW_021312795.1:112920-114999 GCF_002162155.2 Triticum dicoccoides
TGTCACGTGCGACTGGGTGACCGAAACGTTAGCACCTCCACGATCGACACAGGCAAGCGGCTGGCTAGGCTCCAAAGGATCAGGTGCCAACATATCGATCGCCTCAACATCATTAGCCACAGGTACCACCGACATGATGGACTCAGGCGTCTCCAGATGCTCACATGACAGAGGCGAATCATGTCCCTCACTATCCACAACAACGAATGATGGGCTTGCTGCCGATATCATCGGTGACGACATCATGGGCATCACCAAACTCATCTCCTTTTGAAGCACCCTCAACAAAGGTGGAGATGGTGCCTCATATAGCTGCTGCAACCCAAACATAATTTGCATCACTGGAGCGACGACCTCGGCGATGTGCCTACTACGAGGAGAGAAACAACCATAGGGTTCTGTTTCACCCTCACTCATAGAATAAATCTGGACCTCAGCCAACAAAGGCACATTTCGCATGATTGTGAGCCTGCACAATACCATCTCAGCTCTCGCCAAAAAACTCTAACTCCCATCAGACAGTCTTGCAGTTCAGCCTGCACCGCGACGACAGACTGCAGCGGCACCTCTACCATGGTAGCATCCTTGGCAGAAGCAAGCACTTGGGAAGGCAATGGAGCAGCATGTCGGAGTGGCGTAGACTGGTGGCTGGGGTTCTTTGCACGACAGAAGCGAGCAGTGTGGCCGAAATGGAGACAGCTTCTACATCTAATTGGTTCGTGCAAGAGTGGGCATGCTGACCTTTGGAGAGGCATCTAATTAGACAGCTCTACATCTGGCACCTCTGGCACCTCCACAGACCCTCCACCAACCTGGCAGGGGCGCCCCAGCTTTGGCACTGCAGAGCGGGCAAGAGCTCCCCATCTCGATTGGATCCAGCAGTGGACGGGGCTGCCGGCAGATAAAACACTACTAGTGGTTGGGGCGTGCCATTGGCACGCCTCCTAAGCGTTCATATGCGCACTTATCTAGTTTATGCATGTTGATGGGTCTAGGTTGATCTTTGGTGGCACTTATATACATCAAAAGTGATTTGACTACAGGTGAATATGCTTTGCTGACTTTAACCTCCCGATTTGTTCCAGAATTCATTACAAACTGCTATTATGAGGATCACATGTGCTCCTCTGCGTGGTAAACATACGTGCGGCAGACCAATACATGGAGGACAGCGACGCCGTGGGAGAGACTCGCCACCTTCCTGGATGTCCCTGTCAAGGGGTAGAAAAGGAGAAAAGTTAATTATTTACCTAGAGAGTGTATCTGCAATCACAAAATTTACTCCAATTTCCTAGGCAATTAGAGAAGAAAAGAATCACTTTTGTGCTGGACGCGCGCGCTCTGTAGGTTACGACCAACTACGGTGCTGCTCGGTTTCACCTCTGCGGCCAGTCTTGCCGGACAACTACCTAGTCCTGCACGCTGATCAATGCATCAGTTATATTACTGTAATCCTGATTTGTATTTGGCTTATGCATTATTTGGCCAACTTTATTGCTTCTTTAACAATACATGTTTTGACTGAATTTATCAAAATTCAACTATTCATCGTCATTTTGCAGAACAGCGCGCAAAGGCACTATAAAAATCTAGTAATTGTCAAAGGAGGGATCAGTTTGTGCTAAGACTTCACAAGTAGGAGGGGGAGAGAAGGGAAGAAGAGGGCAACCAGAGAAGGATAGAAGAGAAGGGAGAGGAAGCAGATAGAGGAGGGGAGAAGGTAAAAGATGGTGCCACACACCAGATATAGGACGCTGGGTGTATGATCCCCTATGCTGACTTGCTGCCGATGGCGCCTCTCACCAGAAATGAGAGCTGGGCTGTCTCATCACCTGTGATTCCTGCAATTGTATTCTAACAAAGTAGAAAGGAAGAATCCCAAACATGAGAAGTCCTAAGATCTTGCAACATGGGCAAACTGCTCATAAATGTCTTACAACAAAACCCGCAGAATAACTTCGCATAGGATAACATCTTGCATGGGAAGTACCTTCTATCTTTTTAGTTTCATATGATCAAAAGTAGGTGCTGGAACAGACCTACTGTATAAATTTAGCCTCCATCTTCACTATCTATAGT
>NW_021312796.1:0-1281 GCF_002162155.2 Triticum dicoccoides
ACATTTCCCGGTAAGAGAGGCTACTAAAGATAAACAACTAGATGGTCAGATCCCACACATACCAAGCATTTCAATAACATACACACAATATGCTCGATATGTGCAAATACAACATGGCATCACAACATGACTCTACGACTCAAGTAATTTATTCATTAGGCTCCGAGGAGCGAGATATTACAAACATGGGTCTCATGACCCAACACTCAGAGCATACAAGTCAAAGCACAAGCGGAAGCTATCATGTCTGGGTACAGACATCTATAAATGGAAAAGGCTGAGAAGCCTGACTATCTACCAGATCCTGCCGAGGGCACAAGATCGTAGCTGAGGTAACAAGCTAAACGTCGAAGTCCACGCGGAACTACTAGTGAGACTGAAGTCTCTCTGCAAAACATAAAATAGGCAAACGTGAGTACAAATGTACCCAGCAAGACTTACATCAGAACTAACTACATATGCATCATTTTGAACAAGGGGATGGTGGGGTTTAACTGCAGCAAGCCAGCTTTGACTCGGTGGCTATACTAAACTACGACTGCAAGCGACTCTTTTGAGGTGGCGCACACGAGTCCACATATTCACCATATCAATACACCACTATGGATCCGCTCCCGTCTCCCTACGAGAACGCCATCCATAGCACTCACGCTTATCTTGCGCATTTTAAAGTATCCACTTTCACTTGTCTATGAACTGATATAAGCAACCCAGAAGTCCTTTTCCGCGGACACGGCTATTCGAATAGATGATGTTAACCCTGCAGGGGTGTACTTCTTCACACACGCTCTCACCACTTACCGCCGTTACACGACATGTACTCGGCAACCTTCAAGCGGAAGCCCAACGTGGGTGTCGGCCACGGCCTGCCTAAACACTCGAGTCTCTAGTCCAGGTTTATCGCCTATTCGGGTTCCATCCATGAGGAGATCCGGCCGGAGTTTCGCTCACAGCCCCAAACGATGTGAACAGGGTTCCCGAGACACCAAACGGGCGCCCGGTACACCGTGCCACGTGCCTACCGCATCACAGCCCACCCCTACGGTCAGCGCTGCCCACGGCCTCCAGCATACTACAAACACCAGAAACTACTTGCAACTCCTGGACAGAGGACAAGGGTGATCAAGAAGCCGAGAGGGTCCATTGGTTTCGGGCCCAATGCGTGGTAGTAGCTGAATCATGGATCACAAACACAGAACTCAGTTCCTGAGGACGGCTGCAATGAGACAACCCACCATGTACTCCTACATGGCCTCTCACCGCTACCTTTACCAAATCGTG
>NW_021312797.1:0-918 GCF_002162155.2 Triticum dicoccoides
CGATCTGAAACAATAGTATTTGGCACACCATGCAAGCGAATAATTTCACGAAAGAACAAATCAGCAACATTAACAGCATCATCGCTTTTATGACATGGTATAAAGTGTGCCATTTTCGAGAATCTATCCACGACAACAAATATGCTATCCCTCCCCTTCTTTGTTCGAGGTAAACCTAAAACAAAGTCCATAGATATATCCTCCCAAGGAACACTAGGTACAGGCAAAGGCATATATAAACCATGAGGATTGAGTCGTGACTTAGCTTTTTGACATGTAGTGCAGCGAGCAATAAAACGCTCAACATCCCGTCTCATCTTTGGCCAAAAGAAATGTGTAGCAAGTACATCCTCCGTCTTCTTCACGCCAAAGTGTCCCATTAATCCTCCTCCATGCGCCTCCTGCAACAACAAAAGACGAACGGAGCTAGCTGGAATGCATAGCTTGTTAGCAAAAAAAACAAATCCATCGTTAACAACAAACTTGTTCCACATTCTTCCTTCTTTACAATTCTGCATTACATCTTTAAAATCAGCATCATGCACATATTGATCTTTGATGGTCTCCAAACCAAATATTTTGAAGTCAAGTTGTGAAAGCATAGTATAGCGACGAGACAATGCATCAGCAATAACATTTTCTTTTCCCTTCTTGTGTTTAATGACATAAGGGAAAGTCTCAATGAATTCAACCCATTTAGCATGTCTACGATTCAGTTTAGCTTGACTTTTAATATGTTTCAAAGATTCATGATCAGAATGTATAACAAATTCTTTGGGCCATAAATAATGTTGCCATGTTTCTAAAGTCCGAACAAGAGCATATAATTCTTTATCATAAGTAGAATAATTCAGACTAGGCCCACTCAATTTTTCAGGAAAGTATGCAACAGGTTTGCCATCTTGTAATAACACACCT
>NW_021312798.1:0-1510 GCF_002162155.2 Triticum dicoccoides
GCCGCACAGGACGTCGCAAAAAGGTCTTTCTTGTTCTAGTACAAAAGATAAACCCACCTACATGTGTAAATACGTGTGGAGGTAACACCTGGGAACTCGTCCACATAATGTAAAGTTGTCGAGCACCTACTATTGTGGTCGGCGCTTGATGCCTGTTGGATGGAGGCTGAGAGAGACAGGGGTCTTCTCACTAGGCTTGGAGGTTTATTTACGGCAGGAGGAAAGCATCAGCCTCTACATCATGCGATGCACACAACCATTTAATTAGTCATGAAACAGAAACAAGTCGTCATGTATCAATAGAGGTAAAGTAAAATAAGACCACACTAGTCAAAAACAACATTATGTAGCTCATCCACGTAATCTACTATTGACTCATCACCAAACAAGACAGAATTAAGGTAGAGCTATGTAATGATGCAACAGTAGGTAAAATGTGCCATTATGGGTCAAAAGAGAATATGTGTTGGACTAATCGGAGAAATTATGCAATCATAAGGAAGAGCAAAACAAATTGGACATAAGTTTGACCTATATTTTGTTCAGTGAACATCTTGTTTAGTGAACAAGAATTAATTGGAGATCTTGTTTAGCCATATGCTTACAAATAATGCATAATCCAGTAGACGAATAAAAAATGTCATGAAGAAGATTTGAACAATAATTTGGAATTTGGTGTTCTTTCCTTGTAGTATGCTTGAAAAAAGAGGTAGAACCACTTGTTCATAACAATGTGGTCGCTGCTGCACAAACCTTTGAGGTCGTAACAACCGTTACAGTTTCTAGATGACTGCACACAAAGGCCATAGGTGACCAATGCGTCCACACGGCTGCAGTTATGGCAACACAGGAATTAATGTGATAGTTCGAAAGATAACATGCAATTTTTTCAGAATAAATGATCTATTAAAAATACACTCATACCAGCATTTCCAAATTACTCAAAGAATGACACAAGGAGAAATGGTTCCGGCTTATCTCTGATTAGAAATGGTTCCAACTTCAAACTGTTGGAACCTCCACTCTCTAGCCCTAGCTCGCCTCTCCCTCTCACTCTGCTCGCTCACTGCTGCCGTGGCCAGCTCACCGGAGAGAAGAAGAAGAAGTTCAAAGAGATTCAGGGAAACGGTGGACACAGAGGTTTTCCCGGCGCACGAACGCCCCCTTTTCTTCCTCGAGCACGAACTCGACCGTGTAGAACCATTACAACGTCACCACGCGGCTTTATAGCCCCGAGCCGGCGCCCTGGGCACGTACCCACGCCTCCACTCACCCGCGATCATCTCTACGTTCTAGATGCTCCTGTCGCGCACGCTACGCACCTGCGCGCGCCCGCGTCTCGCGGTGAGCACCAGCCCAATGCACCCCGATCGCCCTACGTGGCTCGCCAACGGCCCCAACACGCTACCCTGGTGCACGGACACGCCCGTGCACCCAACGCACGCACACATGCACGCCCTACTCCTCGGACCCGACGCGCCCAGCAAGCCCAGTGCGTGCCCATACCCGC
>NW_021312799.1:0-1127 GCF_002162155.2 Triticum dicoccoides
ACTCATCAGATGGAGTTTTGAGACGCATGCAGAACTCCTCGATGGAGTACTCGTTCTGGTGTAAAGCAAAAAACTGCTGCTGAACAAAAACGAAATGCTGCAGCCTGTTGTCGGTGAAGAGGCATGTGATTTTGGTCCAAACGGTAGACTTAGTGTCGCCGTCATGAACGATGGTGTGAAAAATCTCCTTGGAGACAGTGAGGAAGAACCACCGGATAATGGTGGCGTTGATGGCCATCCACTCGGAATCATGAGGCATGGCCAAGGGATCGACTATCTCGTCGACGGGGTCATGGAGATCATAAATGCGGAAGAGAAGACCGAAATACGTCTTACACATGTAGAAATTAGCCTCGGAGTGGGAGACCTTCATTGGGATGCGGTCGAAGATCAGAACGCCATGGGTGTTCACAGCCAAGGGACCGAGGAAGGGGTTACTACTCCTGGACCTGGAGGAGGCAAATGGGTTCCTAGGGACCAAAAGAGAGAGAGAGAGAGAGAGAGAGAGAGAGAGAGAGAGAGAGGAGTGTAGAGAGAATACCATGGAAGCGGAAGCGGAGTAGAGAAGCCGGCTAGGGTTCGACTTATGGTTTTGGGGAGGGTGGCAAAAGATCCACGGTGGTGTTGGAGTGGAGGTCGCGGCTGTATCGTGAGGGGGTAGAGATGAGTGACAGTGGTGGACAGAGGAGAGGGTTGGCGTGGCGGGAGAGGAGACGACGTGACCAGGGGGTGGAGGAGGGTTGGCGGCGCGGCTCGGGTGGGTGGGGGTGAGCAGCACTGGTGCGGTTAGGAGAGGGAGGACCTGGTTAATTAGGTTGATATCATATAAAGAGACAATATCATGCAACACACGTGGGTGTGGTCATATCATTCACGGGCATCAGTGCCAATATATAGTTATACAAGGACTTCATCACGTCCAAGACAAAACCCTAACGAGATGGACCGAGATTAGAGTACATGTCTATGTACATGTACATTGGGTACTTAACACGAGGGGGGACGAGGGGGCCATGACCCAAGGTTAAAATGTTTGCAAAGATAGCCTTCAAATTTTCTGAAAAAATTGCATAGTCACTCTTAAATTTGTATATCCCGCCTCCTAAAGTTTGGTAATTTGTGTTGCT
>NW_021312800.1:0-1069 GCF_002162155.2 Triticum dicoccoides
TTACTATTGAGATGGCTGTGCAGGACGCCGCCTACTCTATGATGACCATTATGCGAGTCAGATCTGGTATATTTCGGGACTCTGATTTCCGGTATATGCCAGGATCACTTCCGGGAGCACAAGGGTATCTCCAGGCTATTTATGCTGACCCCACTCAGGAGGATTCACGGACTCGCACCACTGCTGAGATGCTCGAGGATAAGGACCGTGAAAATCGGGCCTTAAGGTTAGAGCTTTTCAATACCCGTGCTGACCACTGGGCCACTTTGACTCGGTTCGCACCGGCGGTGCAAGCTGGATTCTCAGATATGCGCGATCTCTATCCTGTGAGATCTGCTCTGCCAGACGTGATGGTTTGGCGTGATGTAGGAGGCATCACCCCACCTCGCGGTCCCCGCAGGCCACCGTCTGTTGGTCCAAGACCTCATCCTAGCCCCTATGGTCCACAAGCTCCGCGAGATCGTCTGTTTCCGGATGATCATGTTGAGCTTCTAGGCTATGGAGGTGACTTCTACGAGGACTACTACGGATCGGTCTGAGTTAGTGGTAGTATCACTAGTTCGCACTAGCTGTGTCGTCTATCGTCCCGCGTGACTCGTGGGATATGACCTAGTTTGTACTCTTTCCGGAGGTGTAAAAATAATAATAATGTATAGGAGCTTGGAATGCCTCCGATGAGATGTAATCCTTTTCTCACCGTAATAGTACTTTGTTTGGTCTTGTACTAAACCCTGTATGGTGTGTATGACGATGGAATAAAAGAAGCAGTTCTGTTTTTACCATGTCATACGGATGATCATCTTGCATTTCGAGTTATTCCTTACATTCTGTATCCTATGTCGGAATTTTATCATTCTGACTAAATCATTGTCTTGTTACCTAGGATGGTCAACACGCGCGCTAACCCTGCTTCTCAAGAGCAGGCCGAAGGCAGTGAAGGCAGGAATGAAAATCTGCCTCATCCTCCTTCACTAGCCGAGGTTATGATGGAAGCTGAGAGAAACAAGCGGGAGACCAACCGTTTGTTGGAGCGTATTGAACAGAACACGGCACACCATCAGAGGACTAA
>NW_021312801.1:0-1143 GCF_002162155.2 Triticum dicoccoides
GACGACAGAGATGATCAGGGCGATCCGGATCAGAGAAACCCGGAGGCTGGCGCATGTAAACCTCCTCCGCCAAGACACCATGAAGAAAAGCATTTTGAACATCAAGCTGACGAAGAAACCAACCTCGAGTAACAGCCAGAGAGAGAAGAAGTCTGATGGTAGTAGGCTTGACCACTGGACTGAAGGTGTCTTCATAGTCAAGTCCAAAACGCTGTCGAAAACCACGAGCAACCAGACGAGCCTTATAGCGCTCAATGGACCCATCAGAATGCCTCTTCACTTTGAAAACCCATTTGGAATCAATGACATTTACCTGTGATTGTGGAGGAACAAGAGTCCATGTCTGATTGCGAAGAAGCGCTTGATACTCCTGCTCCATGGCCTCTCTCCAATGAGGAATGCGCATAGCAGCTTGATACGTGCGTGGCTCAGAGGATGGATCTGCGAGAGCAGCAGACATGCACGCCGCTAACCAAGCAACTATGCCATCGTGACGTTGCTTAGGCTGAAAAATGCCACTCCGACTGCGCGTATGTGGACGTAGAGCAGCAGCAGGAGCCGGCGGAGGCGAAGGTGACGGAGACGTGACGGTCGCCGGAGATGCAGGAATCACCTCAGGCGAGCTCGGGACAGACGACTCCGGGCTGCATGTCGAAGACTGGCCCGACGACAGGGGCTCAGAGGCCATGGGCGAACCGAGGGTGGGCGAGGCCAGCTCCGGTGACACCGGCCCAGACGGCCTTGGCAAGGCGAGAGCAGGCGAGGCCGGCCCTGGTGAGAAGGGCCCAGACACCCTGGGCGAGGCAGGGGCGGGCGAGGCCAGGCCTGGTGATGACTGCCCCGACGCCCTGGGCGAGACGGGGACCGAGGAGGCCGGCCCAGTCGGCGGGGTTGCAGGGCGCGACGATGGCGAAGGCAGCCCAGAAGCCAGAGGCGACCGGGCCAGGACGTCGATCGGCCGTGCATGAGCACGGAAACCGAGGCCATGCAGGGGCGCCATGTGCTCCTCATGCACAACAGAAGGTGCCGAGGATGAAGGCGATGGCGACGAAGAGGAAGATGGCGCTTCCAGAATCTCCAAACGAGCCCCACGACCAGTGCCTGCACCATGGTTAGGCAACAATAGAGGAGAATATGCAACAT
>NW_021312802.1:0-3615 GCF_002162155.2 Triticum dicoccoides
AAGAAATTATTATGCTCAAATTGCAAATTCATAAAGCTTCTAATATTCGATTCAATCTCTTCCATCCTTGTAAAAAGGTGGTTGGAACTCTTAGGCAAAGCCATAAGGGCAACCAAGCACACAAGCAAACAGAAAAAGGCAAGCGAAAGAGAGAGGAGATTGGGAGAGAGAGGGCGAATAAAACGGTAAGGGTGAAGTGGGGGAGAGGAAAACGAGAGGCAAATGGCAAATAATGTAAATGCGAGGGAGATGAGTTTGTGATGGGTACTTGGTATGTCTTGACTTGAGCGAAGACCTCCCCGGCAACGGCGCCAGACATTCTTCTTGCTACGTCTTGAGCTTGCGTTGGTTTTCCTTGAACAGAAAGGGTGATGCAGCAATAGTAGCGTAAGTATTTCCCTCAGTTTTTGAGAACCAAGGTATCAATCCAGTAGGAGGCTCCTCAAAAGTCCCACGCACCTACACAAACAAACAAAGAACTCGCAACCAACACAATAAAGGGTTTGTCAATCCCTTAACGGCCACTTGCGAAAGTGAGATCTGATAGAGATAGTATGATAAGATAAATATATTTTTGGTATTTTCTAATATAGATGAAAAAAGAAAAAATGCAAATAAAAGTAGATTGGAAGCAAATGTGATAAGAGATAGACCCGGGGCCATAGATTTCACTAAAGGCTTCTCTCAAGATAGCATAAGTATTACGGTGGGTGAACAAATTACTGTCGAGCAATTGATAGAAAAGCAAATAATTATGAGATTATCTAGGCATGATCATGTATATAGGCATCACGTACGCAACAAGTAGACCGACTCCTGCCTCCATCTACTACTATTACTCCACACATCGACCGACTCCTGCCTGCATCTAGAGTATTAAGTTCATAAAGAACAGAGTAACGCATTAAGTAAGATGACATGATGTAGAGGGATAAACTCATGCAATATGATATAAACCCCATCTTTTTATCCTCGATGGCAACAATACAATACGTGCCTTGCAACCCTTTCTGTCACTGGGTAAGGACACCGCAAGATTGAACCCAAAGCTAAGCACTTCTCCCATGGCAAGAAAGATCAATCTAGTAGGCCAAACCAAACTGATAATTCGAAGTGACTTGCAAACATAACTCAATCATACATAAAAGAATTCAGAGGAGATTCAAATATTTCTCATAGATAAACTTGATCATAAACCCACAATTCATCGGATCTCGACAAACACACCGCAAAAAGAGTTTACATCGAATAGATCTCCACAAGAGAGGGGGAGAACATTGTATTGAGATCCAAAAATAGAGAAGAAGCCATCTAGCTAATAACTATGGACCCGTAGGTCTATGGTAAACTATTCACAACTCATCGGAGGGGCTATGGTGTTGATGTAGAAGCCCTCTGTGGTTGATTCCCCCTCCGACGGAGCGCCGACAAAGGCTCCAATATGAGATCTCGCGGATACAGAAGGTTACGGCGGTGGAAATTGTGTTTCGTTGGCTCCATGGATGTTTTCGGGATACGTAGGCTTATATAGGAGGAAGAAGTATGTCGGTGGCTGCCTGAGGGGCCCACGAGACAGGGGGAGCGCCCTGTAGGGGGGCCCTACCCTCTCGTGGCTGCCTCGGCTGCTTCTTGACTTGCACTCCAAGTCCCCTGGATGAGGTTCGTTCCAAAAATCACGCTCCCGAAGGTTTCATTCCGTTTGGACTCCGTTTGATATTCCTTTTCTTCGAAATACTGAAATAGGCAAAAAAACAGTAATACGGGTTGGGCCTCCGGTTAGTAGGTTAGTCCCAAAAATGATATAAATGTGTAAAATAAAGCCCATAAACATCCAAAAGGGGTAATATAATATCATGGAGCAATCAAAAATTATAGATACGTTGGAGACGTATCACTGCACCACCGAATGCACAATTTGCGTGTGCCTATTAGTCCCGACCTTGGTAAAATTTTTGAAACTAACATTAAGAAGACAGATGGGCCTCAATTGCTCTATTCTCACAGCCTCTATTTTCTTAGGAAGCAGGGTTATCGTTCAAACATTCAGTTGAAAAAGCTGAAGCTGTCCAGAGACTAAATCATGAAACAACGGCAACAAATCCCCCTTAATAATATGCCAGCACTTCTTATAGAACTCAGCCGGAAATCCATCCGGGCTGGGAGCCTTCTTATTTTTCATCTGCGATATGGCCTCAAACACCTCTTTCTCAGAAAAAGGAGCAGCTAAAATATCATTCTCAACAATAGTAAGTTGAGAAACATCCTCAATCCTAGACTCATCCAGAGAAACACATTTATCCTCTGGAGGCCCAAACAACTGCTTGTAATACTCGGTAATGTATAATTTTAGGTTCTCCTGTCCTAAAATTGTACCTTCATCTTGTTCAAGCTGAAAGATCCTCTTCTTTCTGTGTTTGCCATTAGCGATCATGTGAAAGAATTGAGTGTTCGCGTCCCCCTGGACAACTCTTCGGACCTTGGCCCGCAGCGCCCACTTTAATTCCTCTTCTCGAAGAAGCTCTTTCAATCTCATCTCCGCGTCAAGCTTGGCATGAAGCTCCGAGACTGGCAGAACCGTGGTTTCTGCTTTTACATCAAGGGACTGAATAAGGGTAAGGAGCCGTTCCTTTTTGACCTTATAAATCCCACTAAGATGCTTAGCCCATCCACGTAGCAAACTTCTCAAGTGCCTGATCTTACTCTGCCAACACTCAAGTGCAATCCTACCTCCTTCATCCTTAGCCCATTCTCTGGCTACGAGATCAAAGAAGCCGTCTCGTTCAAACCAAGCAAGCACTACCAGAGAAAAGCTTACCAATAGCGCTATTTTTTTGCTACCAGTAGCGCGGGGACCAGCGCTACTGCTATGGCGCTACAGCTATTTTGTAGCAGTAGCGCGTTTCTGGACCAACGCTACTGGTAAGTTCAAGTACTAGTAGCGTGTTTTTAGGACAGCGCTACTGCTAACATTTATGTCTTTTTTTAATATTTTGGCGCTGTACATGTTTAAACAGATATATCTTTTATACAATAATAACTCATCATGAACTAGTCTGTTTAAATAGCATATTCATTACCACTAGTCATCACCACCAAATAATGTTCGTCAATGAGACATCATCTATATAACAAGGTGGTCACTAGTCATAATCACAACTCCTCATCCTCCTCATCAACTCTAACACATTATAGCACATAATAACACATTCTACCTAGGACCTACTCCTCTCATAGGACCTACTCTACCCTGTCTTAGGTAAAATATCATAAAACAAGATAGGCATTGACTCTTCATTAAGGAAACTGGACTCTCCATAATGAAGAACAGAGATGATCCTGTCCCCAAGTCTTGGCCTACAAACAATGTTGCTTCAAAGTAGCTCTCTACGATGGTTGAAACATTTTTTCCAATCTTTTTATCATGGCTTCCTCGCTTTTAGAAATCCGGTATGGACAGGAGTGATGTGGATACTGTGGCTGACCTGGCCGTGGTGGCCGTAAGCTCATAACATCAACGCGACCTCTTGGCAACATCAGATGAGGCACACAATCCATCGGGATTTTCTGTTCAAAAACATAGTAATAACTTTTTCGTTAGCAATGTAGTTTAGTTTT
>NW_021312803.1:0-1024 GCF_002162155.2 Triticum dicoccoides
CTGTTGGGGAACGTTGCAGAAAATTAAAATTTCTCCTACGGTTTCACCAAGATCCATCTATGAGTTCATCTAAGCAACGAGTCTAGGGAGAGAGTTTGCATCTACATACCACTTGTAGATCGCGTGCGGAAGCTTGCAAGGTGATGATGTAGTCGTACTCGACGTGATCCAAATCACCGATGACCTGCGCCGAACGGACGGCACCTCCGCGTTCAACACACGTACGGAACAGCCACGTCTCCTCCTTCTTGATCCAGCAAGGGAGGGAGGAGAGGTTGAGGGAGATGGCACCAGCAGCAGCACGACGGCGTGGTGTTGGTGGAGCTGCAGTACTCCGGCAGAGCTTCGCTAAGCACTATGGAGGTGGAGGAGGTGTTGGGGAGGGAGAAGGAGGCAACCAAAGGCCAGGGCGTTCAGGTATGAAGTCCCTCCTCTCCCCCCACTATATATAGGGGTGCCAAGGGGGGGTGGCCGGCCCTAGGAGATCAAATCTCCTAGGGGGTGCGGCGGCCAAGGGGGGTTTTCCCTCCCCCCAAGACACCTAGGAGGTGCCTTACCCTCCTAGGACTCTTGCCCCCCTTGAACCCTAGGCGCATGGGCCTATGTGGGGCTGGTGCCCTTGGCCCATTAGGCCAAGGCGCACCCCCACACAGCCCATGTGGCCCCCCGGGACAGGTGGGCCCACCCGGTGGACCCCCGGGACCCTTCCGGTGGTCCCGGTACAATACCGATAACCCCGAAACTTGTCCCGATGCCCGAAACAGGACTTCCCATATATAAATCTTTACCTCCGGACCATTCCGGAACTCCTCGTGACGTCCGGGATCTCATCCGGGACTCCGAACAACATTCGGGTTACTGCATATACATATCCCTATAACCCTAGCGTAACTGAACCTTAAGTGTGTAGACCCTACGGGTTCGGGAGACATGCAGACATGACCGAGACTCTCTCAGTCAATAACCATCAGCGGGATCTGGATACCCATGATGGCTCCCACATGCTCCTCGATGTTGTCATCGG
>NW_021312804.1:0-791 GCF_002162155.2 Triticum dicoccoides
CGGCGAGGCCCGAGACGGCGGCGCGATGCGGGATCGCGCTACAGGGCACGGGCGAGGCCGTGCTTGGGCTCGTTGGAGAGCCCTTGCTCCCGCGCGTCGAACGGTGGTGGTGGCCGTGCCTGGGGTGGTCTGTACCGTCGACGGCGAGCTCGTGAGCGGCGGCCGGAGTTCGGGTGCGGTCGGAATCGGCGTTGCAGGGCGTTTGGGGAGGTGTTGGTGCGAGCTGCGTGCTCCTAGTGAGGTGTGGAGCACGATAGTGTGCTCGGTTGGGCGCTACGGTGACCGTGGCCACGACGGCGACGTCGCCGGCGGCGTCGAGCTTCGGAGCTCAAGGGGGCGGCAGCTGCAGAAGGCTAGAGACGACGGGGCAAGGGGGAATCGAATCGGTGGCTCACCGCGGAGCTGTAGGGATGGTTAGCGGGCTCGGGGACGGCCGGAGTGCAGCGAATCGACGGCGATGACCTCCGGTGGCCGAGGAGGGGAACGGCGATGTAGGCGGCGATGCAGGGCTTTCGGAGACCCGTGGAGCGGTGGGGAGGAAGAGGGGGTCGCGGCGGAGCCTCTGGGCTAGTCGGGGAAGCGAGGGGTGGCCGGAGACGACTGCTATGGCGAACGGCGGCGACGGTGGTGTTCGGCCGTGAGAGAGAGAGCGAGGGAGAGGAGGGAGGAACTGAGGGAGAGTGAGAGAGAGCAGGGGGGAGGCGTGGCGTCGTCCGGGGCATCGAGCGAGGAGGGGAGGGCAGGCAGGCAGCCGAGCAGGTGGCGTGGCGCGGTGGCGCGCGCGCGCGCCG
>NW_021312805.1:0-1051 GCF_002162155.2 Triticum dicoccoides
AAGTTGCAGCTATGGCGAACTTTTAATCTAAACAAAACCCAAAGTCTAAACGATGCCCTAAGGGCTGTATATATGGAGGAAGAGGGGGGAATTTCGTGGCCCTTGGTGGAGGAGTCCGAAATCAACCCTATCTCTTGTTTCCCCACACATACGGACTCTAAAAATAGCCTATACTTATGTATTTCGAAATTACATGGGCCTGGCCCAATAATAAGGTGACGCAGCACCTAAAATAGCCTCGGGACGAAATTTATGAAGTGGCATCTTGTATATTTCGTCCAAGGCTTCATGCACCCATTATGGTGGCTTCAAAGTCCTGAAATCATCACTTGTAACTCCGTTCTGGTTTCCCTTGCGCATGCCATCATCTCCATGCTTGTTCTTGCTCCAATGTTCATCCTTCTCCAAGCTAGGCCCTTCATTTGTAAGCAAAACAAATGTATCCAATTTAGGTAGCATCATATTCTCATGAACATTAGAATCATTACCAAGAAACGAAAGTACCTGGTAATTTAGTTGACGTGCACGAGCTCTAGTAATTGGTCCAGTATGTATAGCAGCAGGGGTTGTGGGTGTAACAATTGTATTGATGTCCTCATCATCCTCCCCTTCTTGAAATGAAGTCGTCCTCGACGGAAGTTCATCTTCCTCACCCAAATAAGGCTTCAAATCTGCAATGTTAAAAGTGGGACTAACCCCAAAATCTGCAGGCAGCTCAAGTTTATATGCATTATCATTTATTTTCTCTAACACCTTAAAGGGACCATCAGCACGTGGCATTAACTTTGATTTGCGCAAATCAGGAAATCTATCCTTACGCAAATGTAACCAAACAAGATCTCCAGGTGCAAACACAACATGTTTTCTACCCTTATCTCCAACAAGTTTATATTTAGCATTCATGCGCTCAATGTTTTCCTTAGTTAACTCATGCATTTTTAAAATCAATTCAGCACGTTGTTTAGCATCAAAATTAACCTTCTCCGAAGATGGAAGAGGCAACAAATCAATAGGTGCACGAGGTAGGAAACCATACACAACTTCAAAAGGG
>NW_021312806.1:0-2210 GCF_002162155.2 Triticum dicoccoides
GGAGGGGGAATCGATCACGGAAGGCATCTACATCAACCGTATTGCCCTTCTTGAAGGAAATATGCCCTAGAGGCAATAATAAAGTTGTTATTTATATTTCCTGATATCATGATAAATGTTTATTATTCATGCTAGAATTGTATTAACTGGAAACTTGATACATGTATGAATACATAGACAAAACACCGTGTCCCTAGTAAGCCTCTACTAGACTAGCTCGTTAATCAAAGATGGTGAAGTTTCCTAACCATAGACATGTGTTGTCATTTGATGAAAGAGATCACATCATTAGGAGAATGATGTGATGGACATGATCCATCCGTTAGCTTAGCATATTGATCGTTCAGTTTTATTGCTATAGCTTTCTTCATGTCATATACATATTCCTTTGACTATGAGATTATGTAACTCCCGGATACCAGAGGAATACCTTGTGTGCTATCAAACATCACAACGTAACTGGGTGATTATAAAGATGCTCTATAGGTATCTCCGAAGGTGTTTGTTGGGTTAACATAGATCGAGATTAGGATTTGTCACTCCGAGTATCGGAGAGGTATCTCTGGGCCCTCTCGGTAATGCACATCATAATAAACCTTGCAAGCAATGTGACTAATGAGTTACACTACAAAAAATACACTTCCATGATGATATGTGTTTGTCACAGTAGGTCACGCTTTCTGTCATGCATGTACATCCATGACAATTTTATGACAGAATCAAGATAGTCGTACCTGTGCTGTCGTAGAAGTGTTCCATGACATTACCAAAATTATCATCACGGAAGTGTCCAGTTCCATGATGATAAATCGCGTGTCATAGAAGTGCTTTCGTCAAAAGTGACCGACACGTGGCATCCACCGTAATGGGACGCCATTAAGCTATCGGGTTCGGTTTTGGATCCGAGAACCCGTTAACAGCACGGACCAATGGGAAATTTCCATGTGTAAAATTCTGGTTGGCCGGAGGAAACACGTGTCAGCTCGTCAGTGGGTCAGATAGGCGCCTATGATATGTCGACACGTGCGACGGCCCACCACTGGCCCATTTAGCTTACAAAGGCCAGCCCGTTTGACTTGGTCAAAAGTGAAGGAAAAATGCCCTAGAGGCAATAATAAAGTTATTATTTATTTCCTTATTTCATGATAAATGTTTATTATTCATGCTAGAATTGTATTAACTGGAAACATAATACATGTGTGAATACATAAACAAACATAGTGTCACTAGTATGCCTCTAGTTGACTAGCTCGTTAATCGAAGATGGCTAAGTTTCCTAACCATATACATGAGTTGTCATTTGATTAACGAGATCACATCATTGGGAGAATGATGTGATTGACTTGACCCATTCCTTTAGCTTAGCACTTAATCGTTTAGTATGTTGCTATTTCTTTCTTCATGACTTATACATGTTCCTATGACTACGAGATTATGCAACTCCTGTTTACTGGAGGAACACTTTGTGTGCTACCAAATGTCACAACATAACTGGGTGATTATAAAGGAGCTCTACAGGTGTCTCTGAAGGTACATGTTGAGTTGGCGTATTTCGAGATTAGGATTTGTCACTCCGATTGTCGGAGAGGTATCTCTGGGCCCTCTCGGTAATGCACATCACTATAAGCCTTGCAAGCAACGTGACTAATGAGTTAGTTGCGGGATGATGCATTACATAACGAGTAAAGAGACTTGCCGATAACGAGATTGAACTAGGTATTGAGATACCGAAGATCGAATCTCGGGCAAGTAACATACCGATGACAAAAGGAACAACTTATGTTGTTATGCGGAGATCTTCGTAAAATATGTGGGAGCCAATATGAGCATCCAGGTTCCGCTATTGGTTATTGACCGGAAACTTGTCTCGGTCATGTTTACATAGTTCTCGAACCCGTAGGGTCCGCACGCTTAAAGTTCGGTGATGATTTATATTATGAGTTATGTGTTTTGATGTACCGAAGGTAGTTCGGAGTCCCGGATGAGATCAGGGAAATGACGAGGAGTATCGAAATGGTCGAGACATAAAGATCGATATATTGGACGACTATATTCGGACACCGGAGAGGTTCCGAGTGATTCGGGTATTTTTCGGAGTACCGGAGAGTTACGGGAATTCGCCGGGAGGGTCAATGGGCCTTCATGGGCCTTAGTGGAAATAGAGGGCAGCAAGGAAGTGTGGGGTGCGCCCCCCAGGCCCAAACCGAATT
>NW_021312807.1:0-913 GCF_002162155.2 Triticum dicoccoides
AACGGGCCAGAATCGACCCAAACAACGAGTTTTGAAAACCCACACATAGCACTCCTTGGGGTTCGACAACCATGGAAAGCATTTTGGGACCCCAAAAGGGTAAGTAATAGTCCATGAAAGAGCCCAGAATCGGACAAACCTAGGATTAGTGATGACCGACACGTAAACTCACTCAGGGGTTCGTTAATCGTGGAAATCACTCCAGGACCCCAAAATAGTGAGTAATAGTCCACGAAACGGGTCAGAATCGGCAAAACTGCGAGTGTTGACGACCGACACGTATGCACACCTTGGGGTTGAACGACTGTGGAAATCGCTTCGGGACCCCAAGACGGTGAGTAATAGTCCACGAAACAGGTCAGAATTGGCCAAAACTGTGAGTGTTGACGACGGACACGTTAATGCACTCCTAGGATCGTCAATCATGGAAATGGCTCTGGGACCCAAAACAGTGAGTAATAGTGCACGAAACGGACCAGATTTGGCCGAAATGGAGATTGTTGATGACCACACATAAACGCACCCCGAGATTTGCAAATCGTGGAAATCACTTCGGGACCCCAAAACTAAGTATAGTCCAAGAAACGGGCCAGAATCGACCCAAACAACGAGTTTTGAAAACCCACACATAGCACACCTTGGGGTTCGACAACCATGGAAAGCATTTTGGGACCCCAGAACGGTAAGTAATAGTCCATGAAAGAGCCCAGAATCGGAGAAACCTAGGATTAGTGATGACCGACACGTAAATGCACTCAGGGGTTCGTTAATCGTGGAAATCACTCCAGGACCCCAAAAGAGCGAGTAATAGTCCACGAAACAGGTCAGAATCGGCCAAAACTGCGAGTGTTGACGACCAACACGTATGCGCACCTTGGGGTTGAACGACTGTGGAAATCGCTTCGGGACCCCA
>NW_021312808.1:0-2573 GCF_002162155.2 Triticum dicoccoides
TACAGATTTTGAGCGTTTATAAACACTGGCACTGATCTCAAAATGTACACTTAAATTGAACACTGTTAATGTTAGTTTCAGACATTCAGTACCATTTCGTCCCCATCTCAGGAAAAACATCAAACATGCAGCATGCAAACCGATAAAAGCACATGTAGTGAAAATGCAGTTTAGCATGTTCTGAAGATCTTCACCAAGCTCCGTTTATGATAGTACTTACAGAGTTTACTGGTTGCAGAGTCATTTGTGTGTAGACCTCGTCAGGGTCCTTGTCAGCCTGTGCAAAACAAGCAGCATTCGTCAGGATTAAATGGTTAATGCTTAAGGTCACTAACCCCTACACCTGAACCTGAAGATGAACCAAGTACACCTACATGCTTGGTGATGTTGTGGACTTGACACAACAGCTGCGACGGCAGGCTCGGGTAGTTCGGGATGCGGGAGTTGGGTGTCTTCTTGGTGGTCGCCGCGACCTGCAAGATCAAAAAACCTCAGCAATCCATGTATGAAATTAAGTGATCTAAATCAGATGACATATTCATGTCTGATGGGTTTTCTTGTAGATTGAACCCTCCGAACACATGATCGGAAAGAAACCAAAGATTTTTTGGGATCCAATTATTGCATCTTGATTACTGAAAACAACAGAGAGAACATCTATCATGAATGATAGCATGCAATATATATGGTCAATCTAGGAGTTCTACAAAACATTAAGATAAGAGAGAAGTTCTTCCCTGGACTGGTTACTTTTAGAAGCTCTAGCGCAAATTCGACTCCAGGAAAGATCGACAATCCAATTCACAGATATAGAGAAAAGTAATACTTAAAAACGGGAAAATGTCTAAACAGCAAGCTAGCTGCACGTTATACAGCGTCAGCTTATTTCACTGCTCCATGGATGGAGCTTACAATACACTAACCACTTAGACGCACTAATGCAGATTAAAGGGATATGCATGTTTTGTGCCTGTTGGTTTAGGTAGATCTATTCTGGATACCAATGTTTATCTCCTTAGACCTTAGGAATTCCATCAAACTGGTATGCTACAGAGAACTGAATAATTCAAGGAATCACCTAGTAGTGGCAAGAATATACAATTGTACAAATGCAGTGCAAAAAGACTAACTACGCAACAATAACTTCCTAGAGCACGCAATGTAAAAAGATGTGGATCTCAAATCTATAGCAGCTGGAGTGGTTCAATATAGTTTATGAAATATAGTTTAAAGGAGAGCAGATTGCCTTTATATGATTTTGGTTACTGCCAATTGTTAGTATGATTGCATTAGTGCGTCAAGAAGCGGCACTCGCCGTTGATGGTGGATGTTGTCGGTGTCAAAACCGACAGATCTCGGGTAGGGGGGGCCAAGCTGTATGTGCGAGGATCGATGGTAACAATGATCAAAGGGACACAATGTTTACCCAGGTTTGGTCCCTTTAATGGAGGTAAAATCCTACTCTTGTTTGATTATACTCGATGGGTATAGGGGTTACAAGAGTTGATCTACCTCGAGATCGTAATGGATAAACCCTAACTTGGCTAGCCTATCAATGTTATGATCCTGCCTTCAGTCTAAACCCTCTGGTTTATATAGATACCAGAGGGGCCTAGGGTTGTACAAATTCGGTTCAACAGAAAAGAAATAGTATATCAGGACACCTAAACTTGCCGTTCACGCACATGGGAGTCCCAACCGGACACGGGAGGTGGTCTTCTTCCTTTTATCTTGACAACCCATTAGTCTGGGCCACATCGAATAGACCGGACGCCCGAGGACCCCTTAGTCCAGGACTCCCTCAGTAGCCCCTGAACCAGTCTTCAATGACGACGTGTTCGACGCGCAGGTTGTCTTCGGCATTGCGAGGCGGGTTCCTCTCCTTGAATAATAAATATCAACCTTCCCTCACAAAATAACTGTATACGGCTTTGCATAACTAACACAACCCTTAGCCGTGAAGGCAGGATATATAAAAAATAGGAATAGTGTGTTGATACGTCTCCAATGCATCTATAATTTTTTATTGTTCAATGCTGTCATATTATCATTCTTGGATGTTGTACAATCATTTTATAGTCATTTTATATCATTTTTGGTACTAACCTATTGACATAGTGCCCAGTGCCACATCTATTTTCTGCATGTTTTTTTTACATTACAGGAAATCAATATCAAACGGAGTCCAAACGCAGTGAACCATCTTGAGGATTTTTTTTTGGGCCAGAAGACATCCAGTGGGCCAAGGAAGCATCTGAGGGGAGCCTCAAGGCGGGCAGCACCCACCAGGGCGCGCCGAGAGGCCCAGACGCGCCCTGGTGGGTTGTGCCCACCTCGGGTGCCCCCTGAACCGCCTCTTTGCTCTATGAATACCCCGATATTCTAGAAACCCTGGAGGAGTCGACAAAAATCAATTCCAGCCGTCGCATAGTCCAGAACCATCAGATCCAATCGAAACACCATCACGGAGGGGTTCACCACTTCCATTGGTGCCTCTCCGATGCCTTTTTTCGAATGTGCCTCGCCGAAGTTACATGCCTTTTATATTTTGAAACAAAATGTATGCCACTCAG
>NW_021312809.1:0-1006 GCF_002162155.2 Triticum dicoccoides
TACCAAAAGATGTAAGATTGATAGTGATAGTCCCACATACTTGTGGCACTGCCGCCTCGGTCACATAGGTGTCAAACGCATGAAGAAGCTCCATGCTGATGGACTTTTAGAGTCTCTTGATTACGAATCATTTGACACGTGCGAACCATGCCTCATGGGAAAAATGACCAAGACTCCATTCTCAGGAACAATGGAGAGAGCAACCAACTTATTGGAAATCATACATACCGATGTGTGCGGTCCAATGAGTGTTGAGGCTCGCGGTGGCTATCGTTATGTTCTCACCCTCACTGATGACTTGAGTAGATATGGGTATGTCTACTTAATGAAACACAAGTCTGAGACCTTTGAAAAGTTCAAGGAATTTCAGAGTGAAGTTGAGAATCAACGTGACAGGAAAATCAAGTTTCTACGATCAGATCGTGGAGGAGAATACTTGAGTCACGAGTTTGGTACACACTTAAGAAAATGTGGAATAGTTTCACAACTCACGCCGCCTTGAACACCTCAGCGTAATGGTGTGTCCGAACGTCGTAATCGCACTCTATTAGATATGGTGCGATCTATGATGTCTCTTGCCGACTTACCACTATCTTTTTGGGGCTATGCTTTAGAGACTGCCGCATTCACTTTAAATAGGGCCCCGTCAAAATCCGTTGAGACGACACCGTATGAATTATGGTTTGGAAAGAAACCTAAGCTGTCATTTCTAAAAGTTTGGGGATGCGATGCTTATGTCAGGAAACTTCAACCTGAAAAGCTCGAACCCAAATCGGAAAAATGCGTCTTCATAGGATACCCTAAAGAAACTGTTGGGTATATCTTCTACCTCAGATCCGAAGGCAAGATCTTTGTTGCCAAGAATGGGTCCTTTCTGGAGAAAGAGTTTCTCTCGAAAGAAGTAAGTGGGAGGAAAGTAGAGCTTGATGAAGTATTACCTCTTGAACCGGAAAATGGCGCAACTCAAGAAAATGTTCCTGAGGTGCCTGCACCGACTAGAGAGGAA
>NW_021312810.1:0-1399 GCF_002162155.2 Triticum dicoccoides
GTCATACAAGCCAGCAGCGGAAGTAACTTGTCTGAGTACAGACAACTAGTAAAATAAAAGAGGCTTGGAAAGCCTAGCTATACTACATGGTCCTTCACAAGCTCAGGGTCACCACCTGGGCCTTTAGCCTACTCGTTGATGTCAACGTCTACATAGAACCCATCAGAAGGGGTTGCGGCGTCTTCTGTAAAAATGTAGATTATAGCAACATGAGTACAAAGGTACTCAGCAAGACTTACATCAGATCCTACATACATGCATATTATCAAGAAGGGTTGGTGGAGTTATTGCAGCAAGCCAGCTTTGACTCTTGGCTAGGCTATCCTACGATACTCCAACTTGAAATGGTTTTTCGCACACGAGTCCACTACTCACCAATTCAATACACTACCGAGGATCCACCTCCGTCTTCCTACGGAAGAGCCATCCTCGGCACTCACACTTATCTTGAGGCTTTTAACAGTTTCCATTTACTTGTCTATGAACTGTATAGGCAACCAAGTAGTCCTTTACCGCGGACGCGGCTATTCGAATAGATCATGTTAACCCTGCAGGGGTGTACTTCTTCATACATGTTTCCACCACTTAGCGTCTGCACATGATATGTGCTCGGCAGACTTCAAGCGAAAGCCGACGTGGGTGTAGACCACGACCTACCTAAACACTTAAGCCTCTAGTCCAGGTTTATCGCCTATTCAGGTTCCATCCGCAGGGAGTCCGGCCGAGGTTTCCCATACGGCCCCGAACGATGTGAACAGGGTTCCCGAGATACCTAACGGGTATTCGGTACACCGTGCCACGTACCTACCGCATCACAGCCCACCCCTACGGTCAGCGCTGTCTACGGCCTCCAGTAGACTACAAACACCAGAAACTACTTGCAACTCCTGGACAGAGAGCTAGGTTGATTAAGAAGTCGAGCGGGGTCATATTTCAGGGCCCAATGCATGGTAGTAGCTGTATCTTAAATCACACATACAGATCTCAGTGCTTAAGGTCGGCTTCAATGAAACAACCCACCATGTACTCCTACATGGCCTCTCATCGATACCTTTACCAAATCGTGTTCACCACACCACTCTCATTACCGACATAATCATTTCACTCTAGCCATCACCCAGATGAACCAGACCTGACACGACTCTAAGCATAGCAGGCATAGCAAGGTAGGAACAACACATACATATGGCTCAATCAACTCCTACACATGCTAGTGGGTTTCATCTAGTTACTGTGGCAATGACAGGTCATGCAGAGGAAATGGGTTCAACTACCGTAACACACAGCAGTTTGAAACGTGTTGTCTTAATGCAGTAAAAGAGAGCAGGAGCGAGAACATGGGATTGTATCGATATGATCAAATGGTTGGTTGCTTGCCTGATGGTTCGATGCACTGATA
>NW_021312811.1:0-847 GCF_002162155.2 Triticum dicoccoides
CGACACGTAAACGCACCTCGCGGTTTGTTAACCGTGGAAATCACTCCGGGAACCAAAAACAGTGAGTGTCCATGAAACGGGCCAGAATCGGCCATTACTGCGATTGTTGATGACCGACAGATAAACGCACCCCGGTGTTCGTCAATTATATGGACATCACACCGGGACCCAAAATAGAGTAATAGTCCAAGAAACGGGCCAGAATCGGCCAAAACTGTGAGTGTTGATGACAGACACGTAAACGCACCCCGTGATTGATTAACCGTGGAAATCACTCCGGGGCCCCAAAATAGTGAGTAATAGTCCATGAAATGGGCCAGAATAAGCCAAAACTATGATTGTTGATGACCGACACGTAAGCGCGCCTTGGGGTTCAACAACTATGGATATCACTTGGGACGCCAAAATGGTGAGTAATAGTCCATGAAACACGTTAGAATTGGCCAAAACTGTGAGTGTTTATGACCGACACATAAACGCACCCCGGGGTTCGTAAATCGTGGAAATCACTCCGGGACCCCCAAAACTAAGTAATAGTCCGAGAAATGGGCCAGAATTGGCCAAAACTATGATTGTTGATGACCTACACTTAAGCGCATCTTGGGGTTCAACAAGCATGGAAATCGCTTTGGGGCCCCAAAATGGTGAGTAATGGTCCACGAAACGGGTCAGAGTCGACAAAAACCGCGAGTGTTGATAACCAAGACGTAAGCGCACTCGGGGGTTCGTTAATCATGGAAATCACTCCGGGGCCCCAAAACAGTGAGTAATAATCCATGAAACGGGCCAGAATCGGCCAAAACTGCTAGTGTTGATGACCGACATGTAAACGCACCCCGCGGTTTGT
>NW_021312812.1:0-1527 GCF_002162155.2 Triticum dicoccoides
TTGATTAGTATGCTTGAAGTATTATTATTTCTTATGTCAATATGAACTTTTGTCTTGAATCTTTCGGATCTGAATGTTCATGCCACAATTAAGAAGATTTACATTGAAATTATGCCAAAGTATCATTCCGCATCAAAAATTCTCTTTTTATCATTTACCTACTCGAGGACGAGCAGGAATTAAGCTTGGGGATGCCTGATACGTCTCCAACGTATCTATAATTTTTTATTGCTCCATGCTACTTTATCTACTGTTTTGGACTATATTGGGCTTTATTTTCCACTTTTATATTATTTTTGGGACTAACCTATTAACCGGAGGCCCAGCCCAAAATTGCTGTTTGTTTTGCCTATTTCAGTGTTTCGAAGAAACGGAATATCAAACGGAGGCCAAATGGAATGAAACCTTCGGGAACGTGATTTTCTCACCGAACGTGATCTAGGAGACTTGGACCCTACTCCAAGAAGCAGAAGAGTCGGTCACGAGGGTGGGGGCGCACCCCACCCTAGAGCGCGCCCCCCTGCCTCGTGGCCCCCCTGTTGCTCCACCGACGTACTCCTTCCTCCTATATATACCTACGTATCCCCAAACGATCAGAACGGGAGCCAAAAACCTAATTCCACCGCTGCAACCTTCTATATCACGAGATCCCATCTTGGGGCCTGTTCCGGAGCTCCGCCGGAGGGGGCACCCACCATGGAGGGCTTCTACATCAACACCATAGCCCCTCCGATGAAGTGTGAGTAGTTTACTTCAGACCTTCGGGTCCATAGCTAGTGGCTAGCTGGCTTCTTCTCTCTTTTTGGATCTCAATACAATGTTCTCCCCCTCTCTCGTGGAGATCTATTTGATGTAATCTTCTTTTTGCTGTGTGTTTGTTGAGATCAATGAATTGTCGGTTTATGATCCAGCTTATCTATGAACAATATTTGAATCTTCTCTGAATTCTTTTATGTATGATTGAGTTATCTTTGCAAGTCTCTTCGAATTATCCTTTTGGTTTGGCCAACTAGATTGGTAGTTCTTGCAATGGGAGAAGTGCTTAGCTTTTGGTTCTATCTTGTGGTGTCCTTTCCCAGTGACAGAAGGGGCTTCAAGGCACGTATTGTATTGTTGCCATCGAGGATAACAAGATGGGGTTTTTATCATATTGCATGAATTTATCCCTCTACATCATGTCATCTTTCTTAAGGCGTTACTCTGTTTTTAACTTAATAATCTAGATGCATGCTGGATAGCGGTCGATGAGTGGAGTAATAGTAGTAGATGCAGAATCGTTTCGATCTACTTGTCTCGGACGTGATGCCTATATACATGATCATACCTACATATACTCATAACTATGCTCAATTTTGTCAATTGCTCAACAGTAATTTGTTCACCCACCGTAGAAAATATGTGCTCTTGAGAGAAGCCACTAGTGAAACCTATGGCCCCCGGGTCTATTCTCATCATATCAATCTCCATTACTTTATTACTTTCTTTGTTTTTACTTTGCCTTTTACTTTTTACTTTGCATCTCTATAC
>NW_021312813.1:0-11406 GCF_002162155.2 Triticum dicoccoides
CCTGATTCAATCTTTCCTTTTCGAAACATGCATATGCATCGCATATCACATCCCGCATATCATGCCGTGTTTTGCATCATGTTGTTTGTGCATTGCACGTGTTTGATTGTGTCTCCCTTTGCTTGTGTTCTTGCTTTGGGTAGAGCCGGGAGACGAGTACGTGATCGAGGAACCTGTTGAGTACGCTTACGAGGATCAAGCTAACGTCAACTCGGAGAACTTTGCAGGCAAGATGACCATACCATCGAAATCACTTCTATCTTTGCTTGCTAGATGCTCGCTCTATTGCTATGCCTATGCTACGATACCTACCACTTGCTTATCATGCCTCCCATATTGCCATGGCAAACCTCTAACCCACCTTGTCCTAGCAAACTGTTGTTTGGCTATGTTACCGCTTTGCTCAGCCCCTCTCATAGCGTTGCTAGTTGCAGGTGAAGATTGGAGTTTGTTCCTTGTTGGAACATGTTATTGTTGGGATATCATTATTATATCTTGTCTACTTTAATTCATGTATACACTTGTGAAAGGATCGATATGGTTGACTAGAGGGGGGTGAATAGGCAACTAACAATTTTTAACTTTTCTTTACCAAATTAAGCTTTGCGTCAAAGTAGGTTATCTAGATGTGCAACTAGGTGAGCAACCTATATGATGCAATAAAACAAAACAAGCAAGCAAGCAAGAGAAGTAACACTAAAGAGCTTGCACAAATAAAGGTAAGAAATAACCAAGAGTGGATCCGGTGAAGACGAGGATGTGTTACCGAAGTTCCTTCCTTTTAAAGGGAAGTATGTCTCCGTTAGAGCGGTGTGGAGGCACAATGCTCCCCAAGAAGCCACTATGGCCACCATATTCTCCTCACGCCATCACACAATGCGAGATGCCGTGATTCCACTATTGGTGCCCTTGAAGGCGGCGACCGGAGCTTTACAAACAAGGTTGGGGCTAACTCAACAACTTAATCGGAGGCTCCCAACAATACCACGAAGCTTCACCACAATGGACAATGGCTCCGTGGTGACCTCAAACGTCTAGGGTGCTCAAACACCCAAGAGTACCAACATCCACTAGGGATAGGTGGGGGAATCGAAAATCTCTTGGTGGAAGTGTAGATCGGGGCCTTCTCAACCACTCCCGAGCAAATCAACAAGTTTGATTGGCTAGAGAGATAGAACGGGCGAAAATGGAGCTTGGAGCATTAATGGAGCTTGAGGGGGAAGAAGGGGACCCCCATTTATAGTGGGGGCAACAATCCAACCGTTGCCCCACTAAACAGCCCCGCAGAGGGCGGTAGTACTGCTTGGGTGGGAGGTACTACCTCTGAGCCAGCGGTACTACCGTTCCACCTAGCGGTACTGGTGCGCAAAGGAGAGAAGCAGGGACCTGGACCCAGAGCGGTACTACCGCGGTGGTAAGGGCGGTACTAGCGCTGAGAAGCGGTACTACCACCTCTACTGCTGCAACTAGTGCCGCAAAACCCGACACGAGAAAAAGAGCCCTCGAGTCGAGGCGGTAGGAACCTGGCAAGCCAGCGGTACTGCCGCTTGTGACCCCTCAGCGGTACTACCGCTGGGACCCAGACAAGACGCACAAGTAGAGAAAAGATCTCTCCATGAAGAGGAAGGGCTCAGAGGGTGAGAAGCGGATGTGTACGTGTTGATTCCACCCAAGCAATAACCCAGCGGACCCCCTCTTGATATTACGGTGCCCTCTACGCAACTAGTCCCCTGAAAGAGAAACGAAAGAGCTACACCGTCTTGAATGACACTCCGAGGGGAAGAAATCATCTCATGCCAAGAATGAATCTCTGAAATGCTCAAAGCACACGATTAGTCCGCAAACATGTTGTCATCAACCACCAAAACCACATCGAGAGAGATATGCCTCAACAATCTCCCCCTTTTTGGTGGATTGATGACAACTCGGGATTTGCACAAAGAAAAGATATAAAAGTAAGGATACTTAGAACTATAAAATATAGAGGGGCTCCCCCTGAATGTGTGCACCTAGTTAGTGGAGCCTTTGGAAAGTAAGACACGCACATTCGGATCAACACTCCCCCTATATTTTATAGTCCAACAATTCTAAGTACAGGATATATGAGAGTAGGGTATAAAACAGGACAAGCATGCAACTCATAAGATACTACAGTACTGAATAGACATAAGTAATAAAGTAGTGATAGGGAGCATATGTCTCACACCATATGTCTAGAACTTAGGTCTCACAGGCACCAAACCAAACCAAACAAAGACAATGAGAGAACACACGAGAAAACACAAGACACAAAGACACACTCGCAGCACGGCAACAACACAAATCCCTAAACTCTCTCCCCCTTTGGCATCGAGACACCAAAAGGGAAAAGGGCGATGCTATGACTCTAGGTGATAGCAAGCTGAGGATCTCGAACATCACATCTCAGCATGATCGTCTGCATCTCCGTCATTGGTCGGAAACTTGTCGTTGTCTGAATCGGTCCAAGGGCAATGCTGGTGAATCCATTCCTCCTCTTCAGTGATCTGTCCCTTAGAATCGCTAGCAACGGTCGCACCCAGGTGACGCATGAGCTCCTTGTGGCGCACTCTGGCCTGCCTCTCCGCCACATGAGTCATGTACTGACCATGAGACTCCATGCAGAAAAGCTTCTTCATCTTACGTTTAAGCTTCTTTGCCCAAGAAGGTTCTGCACTAGAGGGCCCAAAGTCATCCTCGTGATCATCAGTGGAAGCCCCACCCTCAGTCTCCATGGCAGCAGCAGCAGTCGATGGACCCTCGGGTTTAGGCGCTGGGGTGCCCTAATTGTCCTTCTTCCTTAGACGCTTGATCTCATGAGAAACCAAGTCTCCAGTTTCCAGCATCACTCCGGGATATACACGTGCCCAGGCCTTATCAATGAGCCTCATGATGAATGGACCATATATCGGGCACTTGCGCTCAGAAACGGCAGAGAGAAGTTCAGACAACATAACATGAGAAATGTCCAGGCTCTCTTCAGTGTTTGCTTCCTTCCCATGCTGGCAGAAAAGAAGCATGTCCACGAGATAGGAGTGGACCATATCCAGATTCCCGATGCGAGGGAAGAGAGTCTCACGGAAGACACGATGAAGAATGTCCAGATACGTAAACAGCTCATAGGTTTCCTTCTTAGTCACTAGATGAACCTTCACAGTGCAGTAGGGCCAAAGGGCTTGCTTGTGAGTGGATGTAGCATTGCGGTGACGGCGGAAGCCTACTGGAGTCTCAAGCCCGCGATCTTCCACATCAAGTAACTCCATGAAGGCCTTCCACTTGACGGAAAGCAACTTGCCATTGGTCATCCAAGTCAGAGTCCTGTCGGCATCAGTTCCAAGATGAACGGTAGCAAAGAATTGAGCCACCAAATCTGCATCGAAATCCTTGTTGAACTGCATGATCCTAAGAATGTTCAGCTGAGAACACATCTGAAGGGCTTCGCCAAAGTACTCAGGGTCCTTCTCCATGGCATCAGTGTCGATGGAGCGAACATCAACATAGAGATTCTTCTTGGCCTTGATCACATCAAAATAGATGGAAAACTGAAAGCGGTTCCAGAACGGGCGGTTGACCAAAGTGGGATCTTGGTCCGCCTCATAGGGGTTGCGGCGACGCTTTTCTCAAAACTCCTTGGCAGTCATCTCAGTCACAGTCTTTCCCTTTGGCTTGTTGGCGGATCTCTTCGACTGCTCAGGTGGTGGAGGAGCACTTGCGGATGCGCCTACTGGTGGCAATTGAGTGCTAGAGGAACCACCTGCTGGCTCAGAGGTGCAGTAGCGCTTTGACGTTGCACGCTCGGGGTTGACACGGCAAGCGTGAGGCTCAGGATGTTCATCACCTAGAACCAAACACAAAAACATGCAAAACAACTAGAAAGAACGAGCATAAGCCAACAAACACAACAAAAGGATCAAGGTATGGCAGGAACATGATGGAACTTGGCAGGCAGCGGTAGTACCGCGAAATGCACGCGGCAGTACCGCCCAAGCGGTAGTACCGCTCCCAAGAGAGCGGTAGTACCGCTCGAGGCGGGGAAACAGCAGTTCCCTACTACCGTGGTCAGATCCGGCACTACCGGCCTGCCAAATTCAAAAATATTCCTACCAAACTCTAATCTAGATAGTCTAGTTGCCTTCTCCAACCTACTCAAGCCTAGATTTAGCCAAAAATCTAGAGATGCAACCACCATTGCCCCTAAGACGCAAGATCTGAAAATGAGACAAAAGGAGAGAAGGAACGGGGGCAATACCGGCATCCATAGCAAGAGAATGAGGTGGGGATCGACTCCACCGAAGGAAATGGAGAGGGACGCCCCGGAGACAAAGATCCGCCGGAGCCCTCCTGTGGCGATGCGTGGCTGGAGAGAGGAAGTTGAACGAGGGGGGGGTGAAGCGACTGGGTATGGGGGAGAAGAAACCTCCCCCTGCCCTGATATAACCACCTGGTCCCATCCCGCAGCGATAGTACCACGCTGGGGGCGGTAGTACCGCTTATGAGCGGTAGTACCGCGCACCACCAGTGGTAGTACCACCTAGCACGCCACGGCAACTAAACAACACGACTTAGCTTGAAAAAGAGAGAACAAAAGGCAAGAAGAAGAGAGAACACACCAGCAAGAGGCCAAGACACACCTATTTAAGAGAGGGCGGTGGCCGAGGCCACCTATGTTTGAGTCAAGAGGGATGGCGCCGCGAAGATTTTAACCTTGGGCCCATGACCAAAACTCGTCTTTGAAGCACAAGTACCGTCAACAATGGTTAATGTGAAAGACTTGATCAACTTATGCATAATGGGGGGAGGGAGAGTTCTTTGAGAGAACAACACTCCCCCTATGTCCATGCCTACATCTAAACTAGACAACAAATTGAGTGTGGTGGGGTCTGCAGAGGTTCAAGTCACATTGCTCGAATCAATGATATTTAGCTCATGCCTTAACTCACGAAATCTTGCTTCATCCAAGGGCTTCGGGAAAATATCTGCAAGGTTATCATGAGTGTTGACATAGTTGAGCTCGATCTCTCCTCGCCTAATGTGATCCCGTATGAAGTGATACCGAATCTCAATATGCTTTGTCTTGAAGTGTTGCACCGGGTTGAGAGAGATCTTGATGGCAGTCACACCATAGAGACACTTTGTCACAAATGACACTGTAATCCTTTAAAGTTTGCCTCATCCATAAGAGTTGTGCACAACAACTACCGGCCGCTACATACTCCGCTTCGGTGGACGACAGAGACACACAACTTTGCTTTTTGGAAGACCAACTTACCAAAGAGCAACCAAGGAATTGGCACCCTTTGGAAGTGTACTTCCTATCCACTTTGTCTCCCACCCAATCGGAATCCGAATACCATACAAGCTTGAAGTTTGCTCCTCTTGGGTACCATAAGCCAAAGTTTGGGGTATGAGCCAAATATCGAAAGATTCGTTTGACCGCCACATAGTGACTTTCCTTAGGCGCGGCTTGAAACCATGCACAAATTCCCACACTCAACATGATATCTGGTCTAGATGCACAAAGGTAAAGCAATGATCCAATCATGGAGCAATATACCTTTTGATCCACCGCTTTACCATTGGGATCAATGTTAAGTTGGCACTTGGTGGGCATTGGAGTGGAAGCCGACTTGACTTCACTTATCTTGAATCTCTTGAGCATGTCTTGAGTGTATTTGGCTTGGTTGATGAAGGTACCTTCTCTTCTTTGCTTCACTTCGAACCCTAGAAAGAACTTCAACTCTCCCATGGAAGACATCTCGAACTTTGAGGTCATGAGCGCGGCACATTCCTCATTGAAAGCTTTGTTAGGGGAACCAAAGATAGTATCATAAACATATAATTGGAACACAAACAACTCCCCTTTGACCTTCTTAGTAAAAAGAGTGGGGTCGATTAGCCCAACTTCAAAACCACGGTCTTGTAACAACTCGGTAAGGTGGTCATACCACGCACGTGAGGCTTGTTTAAGGCCATAGAGTGCCTTATCGAGTTGATACACATGATCAGGAAAGTAGGGATCCTCGAACCCGGGGGGTTGCTTGACATAAACCAATTCATTAATAGGACCATTAAGAAAAGCACTCTTCACATCCATTTGTTGTAACTTAAAGTTATCATGAGAAGCATATGCAATCAACATGTGAATGGATTCAAGACGAGCAACGGGAGCAAAGGTTTCACCGTAGTCGATACCCTCAACTTGGGATTAGCCTTGTGCTACCAAACGAGCCTTGTTGCAAATGATAATCCCATGGGCATCTTGCTTGTTCTTAAATATCCACTTGGTTCCAATGACATTGTGGTTCCCCATCGGTCTTGGCACCAATCTCCACACTTTGTTGCGCTCGAAGTTGTTGAGTTCTTCATGCATGGCATTGAGCCAATCCGGATCTTAGAGCGCCTCATAGACCTTGTAGGGTTCGACACAGGAGACAAACGCGTGATGTTCACAATAGTTTGCTAATTGTCTACGTGTGCTTACCCCCTTTCTTAAGCTTCCAAGCACATTTGTCATGAGATGATCCTTGGTGGAGAGCTTGGAAGCAACCTTGGCTGCACGACGCTCCAATTTCTCTTCGGGGGTGAGACGAGGAGTGGTCACTTGATCATCTTGAGCGTCGTCTTGAGCTTGTTCTCATTCTTGAACTTGCTTGGAGTAGAGAACTTGGCCTTGGGCATCACTTGGTGTGTCAACACCGTCTTGAGCATGATCTTGCCCTTGGTCTTGTTCTTGAGGATGAGGGCCTTCAAGTTGTTCTTCGGAAGCGTGTGGGCCTTGGGTTGGTGATGGCTCCACTTGAATGGAGCATTGTCCTTCTCCTTCGGCCACAAGGGGTCCCTCAATGGGTAGGATAAAACCAACACCCATTCTTCTTATGGCTTGTGGAGGAATTTCATCACCTACATCACAAGTGCCACTTTGCTCCACTTGGGAGCTTTTATTCTCATCAAACTCCACGTTACACGTCTCCTCAATAAGTCCCGTGGATTTATTGTGTCAGGACCCCGGCTCAATGCCACATTGATCTAGCATGTAACACCTCATATCACTTTGCGGCCTCATGCACGGTATTCCCACGGGTGTCGCCTTACCTTTGCCCGGGACCGTTTGCGCCTTTTGGCACACGTATATGACAGTGTCGCTAGCATCCATATGATAAGGAGACCGGGCTGACATGGCTAGTCGTAAACCCAAAGTGGCACAAACTTACAGGGACAGGCATCCATGACCCAGCATCGAACGTGTCGGTCATCAGCAAGTGAACCCAGGCTGTAGCACTGGGCTAGCAGGACTCCGGTGAACCGGGCTGTAGCGGGCTAACAGGACTCCGGTATTCATCGCGTGACATTTCCCCGAAGGGACAGACACAGGAACGAAGAAGGACACATGCCGGCCAGCCTAAGTGTTCCGGAGCAGTAGCAAGCTACCATGGCTCAGTGGAAACACTAGGAGACATTTCCCGGTAAGAGAGGCTACTAAAGATAAACAACTAGATGGTCAGATCCCACACATACCAAGCATTTCAATAACATACACACAATATGCTTGATATGTGCAAATACAACATGGCATCACAACATGACTCTACAAATCAAGTAATTTATTCAATAGGCTCCGAGGAGCGCGATATTACAATCATGGGTCTCATGACCCAACAATCAGAGCATACAAGTCAAAGCACAAGCGGAAGCTATCATGTCTGAGTACAGACATCTATAAATGAAAAAGGCTGAGAAGCCTGACTATCTATCAGATCCTGCCGAGGGCACAAGATCGTAGCTGAGGTATCAAGCTAAACGTCGAAGTCCACGTGGAACTACTAGTGAGACTGAAGTCTCTCTGCAAAACATAAAATAGGCAAACGTGAGTACAAATGTACCCAGCAAGACTTACATCAGATCTATCTACACATGCTTCATTATCAACAAAGGGGATGGTGGAGTTTGACTGCAGCAAGCCAGCTTTGACTCGGTGGCTATCCTGAACTACGACTGCAAGTAACTCTTTTGAGGTGGCGCACACGAGTCCACATATTCACCATATCAATACACCACTATGGATCCGCTCCCGTCTCCCTACGAGAACGCCATCCATAGCACTCACGCTTATCTTGCGTATTTTAGAGTATCCACTTTCACTTGTCTATGAACTATGCAAGGGGTCCACGTTTCCATATCCGAGGAATCCGGCTATTCGAATAGATAATGATAACCCTGCAGGGGTGTACTTCTTCACACACGCTTTCGCCACTTATCGCCCTGTACACGTCATGTACCTCGGCAACCTTCAAGCGGAAGCCGGGCGAGGGAGTCGGCCACGACCTGACTAACCGAACAAGTCTCTAGTCCAGGTTTATCGCCTATTCGGGTTCCATCCGCAAGGAGATCCGGCCGGGGTGTCGCTTACGGCCCCAAACGATGTGAGCAGGGTTCCCAAGCCCACCTCGACGGGTGGATCTACGCTTGGTACACCGTGCCACTGTGCCTAGTCTGTCCCAAGCCCACCTGTACCGGGTGCCACTTGGTAGACTACTAACACTACCTACAAACACCAGAAACTAGTTGCAACTCCTGGACAGAGATCATGTTGATTAATAAGTCGAGAGGGGTCGAGTTACCGGAACCCAATGTGTGGTAGTAACTGGTCATGGATCACAAACACAGAACTCAGTTCCTGAGGACGGCTGCAATGAGACAACCCACCATGTACTCCTACATGGCCTCTCACCGCTACCTTTACCAAATCGTGTTCCCACACTTACCTCACACACAGTAGGACATGTTCACACGCCTCTGATTCATCCCCGATGAATCAGACCTGACTCAACTCTAAGCAATAGCAGGCATGACAACAAGCATGAATGAGTAGGCACATCAGGGCTCAAACAACTCCTACTCATGCTAGTGGGTTTCATCTATTTACTGTGGCAATGACAGGTCATGCAAAGGATAAAGGGGTTCAGCTACCGCAGCAAGTATCAAATATGTCGTTGTTGTCCTAATGCAGTAAAAGAGAGCAGGAGCGAGAGAGTGGGATTTTATCGGAATGAACAAGGGGGTTTTGCTTGCCTGGCACTTCTGAAGATAACATTGAGTCTTCATCAGTGTCAACGATCACATCATCGGTATCACGTCTATCGAGAGGGGACAAATACCGGCAACACAGAAGGGAACACAATCAATGCAATGCACAATATGATGCATGATCATGACATGGCAAAATGAATGTGTTTTGGGCTAATGCATCTAGCAACAAGTTAAATGGGGTTGGTTTGAATACAAGATTCAAATTTAAACTCCATATGTGATTATTCAAATGCCATTTAACTTGAATTTTTCTGATAATTTTTCATATATAATTTATTTAATTTGGAGTTACAGTTAATTTTCTAGGATTTATTGAAGTTTAGGGCATTTTCTGAAATTCCTGAATAATAAATAAATCCAGAAATGATTTACTGCGTCAGCACTGCGTCACTGTGACGTCAGCAGGTCAACAGACGCTGCTGGTGGTCAAACCTGACCAGTGGGGTCCACTGGTCAGTGACTGAGGCTGGTTAGTGTCAATGGCAGGTGGGGCCGGGTCAACAGACACGTCAGCAGGTCAATACTGACGTGTGGGGTCGGTCAACGTCCATGTCAGCGTGGTCAAAGCTGACGGGTGGGGCCCATGTGGTTAGTTAAACTAAACAGAAAATAAACTAAGATTAATTAAGGCGTGGGGCCCAGTGCCAGTGACACGGTGCGGTGATTAGTGGCTAACTAAGCCAGCCACGTCGGCAAGTGACGCCGGCGACCAAGGCGACGGCGAGACCTCGCCGGAGTTGCTCGGGACAGCGCTACAGCCCGCGGCTGGTCGCGCTGAGGCTACCAAGAGTGAGCCCGTGCTCCTGCGCATCTAGGGGGACCCACGAGAGGGCGTGGGGTGGCCGGAGTTGAGCGCGGCATCGACCCCGGCGGCGGCCGATGCTCGGGGGTTCGCGGGACCGGCGCTGCGGTGTGCAAACGAGACGGTTGTCGCGCTAGTTTTACTCTACGGGACGTAACGAGTGCAACGGACGCATGCGTGGGACCAAAAGGTCACTGGGGCTTCACCGGCGACGAGCCCGTGCGGCGGAGCGTCTCGGCTCCGGTGGAGGGAGCGGCTGGAGCTCGAAATCGGACATGGGGTTAGGGGGAAACGAAGCAGGGGCTCACGGAGATCACGATGAGATGGTCGGCGTGCTCGAGGAAGGCCTGGGGCGACGGGACAGCGACGGCGATCTCCGGCGACCGAAGCTTGAAGACGAGTCGATGCGGTCGAGTTGGGGCGTCCGAGCGCTCGGGGCTTGCTCGAGGCGACGTAACAGGCGGTGGCGGAGTTTGCAGACTACACGGGGAGGCGAGAGGAGCATGGTGGGCGTGGTGGCAGCGAACGACGGCGGCGGCTCTCTGTTCGGGCGAAGAACGAAGAGGGAGAGGGGAAGGAGAGCAGCGAGTGAGGGAGAGGAGAGAGGGCCACCAGGGGGGGTTCGTGGCATCGTGGTGGCGTGAGGGGGAGGCTCGGGAATGCCTCGGTGGAAGCAGGAGGTGGCCGGGGCCTCTCGGGCGCGCGCCACGCCTCGCCTCTGTTCGTCCTCCTGGCAGAGGAGGAAGATGACAAGGGGGAGGAGGTGGGCTGGGCCGAGTCGCTGGAGGAGCTGGGCCGGCTGGGCTGGACAGGTAAGCGCCAGGTAAGTCTTCTGCTCTGTTTTATTTTTTTCTTCTGTTTTGTTTTATTTAATTTATCTTGCCACTGTTTTGAACTTAAAATAATTCAAACAATGCCAAAAACTCCTCTAAATATTTTATATTGCTAGATGGACTTTTCCAAAAGCTTATAAAATATTTCAGGAGGTATTTGAAATTATATTCTAATTATATGAATATAATTCAAATTCAAATAGCTAATGAATTAAATCCAAAGTCCCAAAAATAATTCCTTAAAAATGTTCAATATTTTGGTTGGGACCAGAACCCTTACCAAAAATTATCAAACATTTAAGAAGAGCATTTTGGAGCAATGAATGAGATTTCTAGGGTTTTTGCCCCTCTTTTATTTAAGTTTTTGAGGCTTCCAAAATTCCTCAGTTCAGGTTTCAAAAATTTAAACATGATGCTCAGATGAGGTCTAGCCTAGTGCATAACAAGACCAGGGATGTGACAACTCACCCCCACTAAACAAAAATCTCGTCCCGAGATTCAAGCGTAGGGTAAGGTGAAGGGGGAACGCAACTAGTACAATCTTCACGATCCAGGTTGCACTTCATAGGAACGTTGATTCGATCACCATTATTGTCTTGAAGTCTTGCTCTGAGAAATCCTGCCAACATGACCTGGGGAGAAGGAGACTCTAGAAGGGTCGATCTC
>NW_021312814.1:0-691 GCF_002162155.2 Triticum dicoccoides
AAAACAGTGAGTAATATCGATGAAACAGGCCAGAATCGGCCAAAACTAGCAGTATTGATGACCGACACGTAAACACATCCCAGGGTTTGTTAATCGTGGAAATTACTTCGGGACCCAAAAACAACGAGTAATAGTCCTTGAAACGGGCCAGAATAGGCCAAAACTGCCACTGTTGATGACCGAGACGTAAACGCATCCCAGGGTTTGTTGATAGTGGAAATCACTCTCCAACCCCAAAACAGTGCGTAATAGTCCATGAAACGGGCCAGAATCGGCCAAAACTGCCAGTGTTGATGACCAACACGTAGATGCGTTTCAGGGTTTGTTAATCGTGGTAATAACTCTGGGACCCCAAAACAGTGAGTAATAGTCCATGAAACGGGCTAGAATCGGCCAAAACTACCAGTGTTGATGACCGACACATAAACGCATCCCAGGGTTCGTTAATCATGGAAATCACTCTGGGACCACAAAACAGTGACTAATAGTTCATGAAACGGGCTAGAATCGGCCAAAACTGCGAGTGTTGATGACCGGCATGTAAACGCATCCCAGGGTTCGTTAATCGTGGTAATCACTCTGGGACCACAAAACAGTGACTAATAGTCCATGAAACGGGCCAGAATCGGCCAAAACTGCCAGTGTTGATGACCGGCACGTTATAGCATCCCGGGGTTTGTTTATCGTGGTA
>NW_021312815.1:0-4365 GCF_002162155.2 Triticum dicoccoides
TCTAGAACAACTACGATTGATCCTTTAGAGATGTACTTTTACACTAATAACCTACGGACCAGGGGGAAAAAGTGCATAAGCTAGAACAACACTCACTATTACCTATACCATATCCTCCACTAAGGAAGAACTCACTTAATGAAGTTGACCCCACCAAAATAACAAACAAATATGTAGTTGTGCCCAACATTACACATGTGCGTATGTAAGAAAATGTAATGGAAGTAGAAAGAACTTACATTGGTTGAAGGCACATGCGAGAGGTTATAGACGAACCCGCAGCATGCTCCAGAAGAAACCGAAAGGCGATGGAGCGGATAGCGGCAGCCTGGACTGGTGGACGACGATGAAGGAATTAGAGCCTGTATGTGGCGAAATGCAGCTGTCAGCAATCGGATAATTAAACTGAACAAACAACTACAGTAGAGGAAAAAGGCTGCCTTATAGAAGCATTGTTGGTTGATTTACAAGCTTCATTAGAAATCATAACAAAAAGTATTGAAAAAAGCTTTACTGTCTTATTCACCGACCAAGAGCGCAAACAATTAGAAATCAGAATAAACAGACCTCTGGACAAGTTAGAAATATCATGAGTCTCGTACTAACTACAATGTACCCCAATACATAGGTATTAAAAGATCTGAACCACAATTGGATAGAACCACAATTGGAGGAATGAAAGAGCTGGGAACAAACCTCGAACAAAGCATCGACCAGAGCGGTCGGTGACTGGTGGTGGCCCTGCTATCTCATGGCTCAATGTGCCTCGACCATAACGGGGTAAATGTGCCTCACTTGTCCATGTGCTATGATGGTATTGTGCTCCATACTGGTCCATGACTAAAAACAAGGAAAATGTACAAGTGTTTGTCATTTCTCTTGTCTGTAAACACAACTAAGATACACACTTCAAAACCACAGGAGCTGGAGAGGCAGATAAAAGGCTAGATGACTCGAAACTGAGATATATGTTAACACAAATTTAATTGAAGTACAACTGTAACTGAAACTGCAAGTCAAAATCATTATAATCCATACCACCCTTGGGATCAATTTGACAAACACTTGGTCGATCGGAATGCTGACACAACAAAATTCTATTTCAATGGGTAAATGCCTCTTACGAAATAGATATCTAAATTGAGTTATTTTAAGTAACACATTGCACAACACCTACATTAGGGCAATGTAAGAAAAGGACTAAAAAACAAATATCGTCTGCTTTAGACAGTAGCAACTAGAAGCAGTCAGATTGTGCTACTTTTACTTACTTTGATTGCTTGGTTGTGTGGCTTGTTCTGCTTACTTTGCACTGCCAAGAAGCAGCCTGTCCAATAAGCATATTCTCCAAGTTGTCTCCAAGTTCACGAACGAAAGTGCATGAAACCACAAAATACATCAACAGCATGAAGAAATTAGTTTAAGCTCAACTCCAACAAATATAGTTTTCATCTTCTAGCTGACCATATAATAGTACAATATATCACAACAAGAAGAAGCAAAAGTGATTTTATTAAACATGTTGAAACTACCTTTAGCTTATCATGGTTAAATACCAAGATCCCAGTAGTAAGACACAAAATTGTTTCCAGAAATTGCAAGAAAGATCGAACAGTGACTATTTCATGATTAAAAGGACAACTTCATAACCAGATGACTAATGAGATCATAGCACTGTCTGCTATTTAGTTTATTATATTTCCATAAAGTGCAGCTGGAATAAATGGGTGTCCTAAAAACACTAAGAAACCAAAATTACTAAGTAAAAAAACTGGGCCATAACTTGTGCACAATCCCAAGCCCAGCTATCATTAAAAGATTGGTGATGTTAGGTTAACTAAAACCAGAAGTGATACATAATAGCTTGCAAAAGCAATGCAAGTTCAACTGTAATTATTAAATTTTTGTAATAAAAAATAACCTGTTACAATAGGCTTGGCTTTTCAAGTATAGCTTGTTGAAGTAAATGAAGGGTATGGAAGAAAAACTAGAGTGCTGGAATGTAGGTATCAGAAAGTTAGCAGTTGATTCCAATGACTACCTTTCTTATGTTAAAATGGGGGATATTATTTACCAGGTGATAAACATCTTCATAATCCATAATACTATGTTCTTAGTCAAAATCAAAGTGAGCAAATGAGCGTATCATACCTATGTACATAAAATGCATACAGATTGTGCTGCTTTTACTTACTTTGATTGCTTGGTTGTGTGGCTTGTTCTTCTTACTTTGCACTGCCAAGAAGCAGCCTGTCCAATAAGCATAGTATCCAAGTTGTCTCCAAGTTCATGAACGAAAGTGCATGAAACCACAAAATACATCAACAACATGAAGAAATTAGTTTAAGCTCAACTCCAACAAATATAGTTTTCATCTTCTAGCTGATCATATAATAGTACAATATATCACAACAAGAAGAAGCAAAAGTGACTTTATTAAACATGTTGAAACTACCTTTAGCTTATCATTGTTAAATACCATGATCCCAGTACAGCCCAGTTTGTGTATAGTTATCACAAATTCAAGAGGCGGTAGTAAGACACAAAATTGTTTCCAGAAATTGCAAGAAAGATCGAACAGTGACTATTTCATGATTACAATGACAACTTCATAACTAGATGACTATTGACATCATAGCACTGTCTGCTATTTAGTTTATTATATTTCCATAAAGTGCAGCTGGAATAAATGGGTCTCCTAAAAACATTAAGAAACCAAAATTACTAAGTAAAAAAACTAGGTCATAACTTGTGCACAAGCCCAAGCCCAGCTATCATTAAAAGATTGGTGAAGTTAGCTTAACTAAAACCAAAAGCAATACATAATAGCATGCAAAAGCAGAAGGACAATACCCGTGCGTTGCAACGGGGCATGCCTATTCTGTGCAACGGGGCATGCCTAATCAGTTGCAAATAAGAAGTAATTTTGACAACATGACTTATCTCCAAACTAAAATAAAATCCAGTAGTCATAATAGTCCTACGGTGATGGACAAATGAGGAAACTGACTTTGATTTCCTGCCATAATCGACTTGCACTGGCTCTAGATCGACATACAAGGCCCTTGAAACGTGTTGAATGCATCCGTTGCAGCCCGGCCCAACACAGCTATCACTACGAAAGGATGGCACAACTTATGACTGGGCGACATAAGGCAGGACTTTATCGTTGGTACAAACCAAGCCACTTGTTAGTATGAAATCTAGAGAAGATTATTTCAGAAAAGTAAAAATAATACTGTAGGATTTAAGCAAGGTGCACTATCGATTCATAAACAGTACCCAGATGCCTACTAAAATTAAACTGGATCAACAAATCATCTAGCAAAAATCCCTGAACATTACACCTTTTCATCATTCGCCAATTCAATTATGAAAACACAAATCATCAATCAATGATATGAAATAGTAGCAGTATGCTGCATTTGGGCTATAGTTTCTGCAGCTGATGGAGCAAGTGCAAAAGATACCCAACACTCCACACGGCAACACTCGATCTATTGTCTCAAATCCCTCTCTCTTCTCCTAAATCTAACATTCTAGCAGTACACGCTCACGTAGCTAGCCCTAAACTACAACAAACCGCGGACCTACGGCCATTAGTGGGGACCGGGTAGGGTGGAGGGGCCGTTTGTCTCACCTTGCCACGGAAGTGGGGATGGGTTGCGGAAGACATCGGAGTGGTAGACGATGTAGACCACACGCTACACCACCGTGACTGCACCTCGTGGTGTTGCTTCTTGCCGGCGATGAAGACGACAGGATGCACCACTGTGGTCGTGTCTTGGCCGTCGGGGAGCCGCCTCGAAATAGAAGGCGAGGAGGAGATCAGGCCAGGGATTCCACAAATAGAAGAAGTAGAGGAGGAAATGGTTCGGACGCGCGTACCGTAGATTCTGTCGTTGCAGATCGATGCACCCCGCCTCGGTTCGACCTTGACATCGCCGGAGACCAGCAACTTGGCGGATCTAAACGGACCGCGACCGGATCCAGCACCCGCACATGCGTGATCAAGCTCGATGCGTGCATGCCCTCAGCCGCACACGGCTCGCTGGAGACGCAGATGTCGCCGGGCGGAGTCCTGGTGGTTGCGTTCTCGGCGACGTGCGCGGTGATGCGTCGGGGGGGAGGTGAGAGGGCTATAGGTTGCCACTGAGTGGAGAGGAGAGGGCCTGATGTGGCGGTCGCCGGGCGGAGCCGCGCGGACGCCAGCCCGTGGACGCACGCGGCGACGCGGCGGCGGAGGGGAAACTGGGGCGACGGGGGAGTGAGTGGAGGGGAGAGGGTGAGTGGAGGGGAGTGGAGCGGAGGGATTGGATAATGTGGGCGGCAGGGTAGGTGGAGAGGCGGGGAGGTGGGCCGACG
>NW_021312816.1:0-1407 GCF_002162155.2 Triticum dicoccoides
GAGGTTATTGACCACGCCGGAGCACGATCAACCTGACCACGAGGGTCTGTTTCCTGCGAGCAAACGAAGAACAAGCAAGAAACTAAGATTGCAATCTGGATATTGCGAATATAAGATGAAAGCTTTATTGATCAAGGTGGGGTTCTGTGACGCCTTTGTCTGGTTGTTGAACACAAACGAAGTACGCGAAGTTGCAGCTATGGCGAACTTTTAATCTAAACAAAACCCAAAGTCTAAACGGTGCCCTAAGGGCTGTATATATGGAGGAAGAGAGGGGGAATTTCGTGGCCCTTGGTGGAGGGGTCCGAAATCAACCCTATCTCTTGTTTCCCCACACATACGGACTCTAAAAATAGTCTATACTTATGTATTTCGAAATTACATGGGCCTGGCCCAATAATAAGGTGACGCAGCACCTAAAATAGCCTCAGGACGAAATTTATGAAGTGGCATCTTGTATATTTCGTCCAAGGCTTCATGCACCCATTATGGTGGCTTCAAAGTCCTGAAATCATCACTTGTAACTCCGTTCTTGTTCCCCTTGCGCATGCCATCATCTCCATGCTTGTTCTTGCTCCAATGTTCATCCTTCTCCAAGCTAGGCCCTTCATTTGTAAGCAAAACAAATGTATCCAATTTAGGCAGCATCATATTCTCATGAACATTAGAATCATTACCAAGAAACGAAAGTACCTGGTAATTTAGTTGGCGTGCACGAGCTCTAGTAATTGGTCCCGTATATGTAGCAGTAGGGGCTGTGGGTGTAACAATGGTATTGATGTCCTCATCATCCTCCCCTTCTTGAAATGAAGTCGTCCTCGACGGAAACTCATCTTCCTCACCCAAATAAGGCTTCAAATCTGCAATGTTAAAAGTGGGACTAACCCCAAAATCTGCAGGCAGCTCAAGTTTATATGCATTATCATTTATTCTCTCTAACACCTTAAAGGGACCATCAGCACGTGGCATTAGCTTTGATCTGCGCAAATCAGGAAATCTATCCTTACGCAAATGTAACCAAACAAGATCTCCAGGTGCAAACACAACATGTTTTCTACCCTTATCTCCAGCAAGTTTATATTTAGCATTCATACGCTCAATGTTTTCCTTAGTTAACTCATGCATTTTTAAAATCAATTCAGCATGTTGTTTAGCATCAAAATTAACCTTCTCCGAAGATGGAAGAGGCAACAAATCAATAGGTGCACGAGGTAGGAAACCATACACAACTTCAAAAGGGCACATCTTAGTAGTAGAATGCAATGAACGATTATAAGCAAATTCAATATGAGGCAAGCATTCCTCCCACATTTTCTTATTATTCTTCAAAACAGCCCTAAGCATAGTAGACAACGTTCTATTGACTACTTCAGTTTGTCCATCAGTTTGGGGGTGACAAGTAGTACT
>NW_021312817.1:0-2087 GCF_002162155.2 Triticum dicoccoides
GGAACCACCCCATGGAAAACAGTGTTGGATGTTCTCAAATTCTTCTCAGTCAACCCCATGCGCTGAAAGGTCTCTTAGTAGAGGATATTGATGCTGCTACCGCCGTCCATGAGTACCTTAGTGAATTTATATCCACCAACCTGGGGTGCTACCACCAAGGCTAACTGACCCGGATTATTGACCCGTGGAGGGTGATCCTCTCTGCTCCATATAATGGGTTGCTCTGACCACCTCAAATAATGAGGAATTGCCGGCTCAACAGAATTCACGGCCCTCTTATGAACCTTTTGGTCACGTTTGCACAAACTAGTGGTGAACATGTGATACTGCCCACCACTCAACTGCTTCGGATGGCTTTGATAGCCCGACTGCTGCTGCTGCCCTCCTTGACCAGACTGCTGCTGATTATTACCACCTGGGTGCCCCTAAAAACCGGAATTTGAGCCACCGCCCGGGCCATGAAAGCCGCCAGCCCCTGAGCCGCCGCCAGATCCATGCCCGCCATCGAAGGTGTTGGAATTTTTAAACGCCTTCATGATCGCGCAATCCTTCCATAGGTGTGTGGCGGGGTGCTCCTGGGTGCCGTGTTTTGGGCAGGGCTCATTGAGTAGCTGCTCAAGAGACGGGCCTGACCCGCCGGACCGAGGCGGCTTACCCTTATATCTCTTGTTGTTACCCCGCGCGTTGGCATTGGCCACAAATTCCGGGTTACCGTTCGCCTTACGCTTATTACCGCCTTGATTCCCCGGGTTATGCTGCTGACCCTTTCCATTGCCGTTCCTTTTTCCCTTCCCTGTCTTCTCATCGTCAGACGCGGGATCCTTGGTACTATCAGAATCGGCATATTTGACTAAAGCCGCCATCAGCGTACCCATATTCGTGAGGTCACGTTTAAGGCGCTCCAGTTTCCGCCTCAGCGGCTCAAAGCGGCAATTTTTCTCCAGCATAAGGATTGCAGAGCCGGCATCCATCTTATCAGAGGAATGAATTATCTCCTTGACCCGGCGTACCCAATGGGTGGTGGATTCACCTTCCTCTTGCTTGCAATCCGTCAAGTCCACAATCGACATAGATTGCTTACAGGTGTCCTTAAAGTTCTGGATGAACCAGGCTTTTAACTCGCCCCATGAACCAATGGAATTGGGTGGCAGGCCTTTTAACCAAGACCGGGCCGTTCCATCTAGCATCATGGTGAAATATTTAGCCATCGCTGCGTCACTAACTTCCAACAGCTCTATGGCCATCTCATAACTCTCAATCCATGCTCCGGGCTGCAAGCCGGCCGTGTAATTCGGCACCTTTCAAGGTCCCTTGAAGTCTTTGGGCAACCGCACATTACGCAAAGCCGGAACCAGGCAAGGAACACCACCGGTTCTAGTGGCTACTCCCGCCTCAACGGAAGTTGTCAGATACTCTGGAAAATCTTGATGTGCCATCTATTGAGTCGTCGCCTGAGCCGCCTGCTCGTTCTCTTGACGTATTCGATCTTGCACCGGATTATAGCCATCGGGCTGGTTACGGCATTGGGCGTTGCTTGACAAAGCTTCCGACTCCATGTGTCTGCTGTAACTCGGGCTCCGGTTCTGGCGAGGTGGTGCTACCCAGGGCGGGGGAGTTGAATGAATCCTGTCCCGGCTATAAGAATAGGTCTCCTGCTGAGCTAAGGCCGTCTGGAGGAGTTCTCTGACTCTCTGGGTCTCCACTGCCGCTGGGTCATCACCGTCCATAGGAAGAGCCGCCAAACGCGTTGAAGCTGTGATTAAGTTCTCCATGGGGTTGGAAAAGTGACCCGGTGGAACCGGCACATAACGCGACGGTGGCATGCTCACGTGAGGTGGTGCCATCTCCCGAGGCTGAGTCGACCCTCTTGTTCCGGCTGTCATAAACTGATTGGCCTTCGGCGGGTTACTTGGGCCGGCTCCGGGTGTAGGAAAAAGAACCCGAGGGTCATAATTCGGAGGTAACGGGACTGAGTCTTCCGATGTCTCCTCCTCATTACCTCATTGGATGTGTTTAATCTCATCGTGAGCTGGTACGCTTCTGACTGCAAGCGCTGTGCCCGGGCGTCGAGAGCCGCCCGCTCTGTA
>NW_021312818.1:0-1164 GCF_002162155.2 Triticum dicoccoides
TGGTATAAAACGCATGAAGAAGCTCCATGTTGATGGATCTTTGGACTCACTCGTTTTTGAAAAGTTTGAGACATGCGAACCATGTCTATTGGTATATATGCATGAAGAAACTCCATGCAAATGGACCGTTTGAACTCACTTGATTTTGAATCACTTGAGATATGCAAATCATACCACATGGGCAAGATGACTGAAAAGCCTCGTTTTCAGTAAGATGGAACAAGATAGCAACTTGTTGGAAGTAACACATTTTGATGTGTCCAATCCAATGAGTGCTGAGGCATGCAGTGAATATCGTTATGATCTTACTTCACAGATGATTCGAGTAGATGTTGAGAATATTTACTTGATGAAACACAAGTCTGAATTATTGAATGGTTCAAATAATTTCAGAGTGAAGTAGAAGATCATTGTGACAAGAGGATAAAATGTCTATGATATGATCATAGAGATGAATATCTGAGTTACGAGTTTTGGCACACAATTAAGACATTGTGGAAATTGTTTCGCAATTAATACCGCCTGGAACACCATAGTGTGATGGTGTGTTCGAACATCATAGTTGCACCCTATTGGATATAGTGCGTACCATGATGCCTCTTATCGAATTACCACTATTGTTCATGGGTTAGGCATTAGAGACAACCACATTCACTTTAAATAGGGCACCACGTAATTCCGTTGAGATGACACCGTATGAATTATGGTTTAGAGAAACCTAAGTTGTCGTTTCTTAAAGGTTTGGGGCTGCGACGCTTATATGAAAAAGTTTCAGGTTGATAAGCTCGAACCCAAAGCGGATAAAATGCATCTTCATAGGACACCCAAAACAGTTGGGTATACCTCCTAATTCAGATCCGAAAGCAATATGGATTGTTTCTAGAATCGGGTCCTTTCTCGAGGAAAAGTTTCTCTCGAAAGAATTGAGTGGGAGGATGGTGGAGACTTGATGAGGTTATTGAACCGTCTCTTCAACTAGTGTGTGGCAGGGCACAGGAAGTTGTTCCTGTGGCACCTACACCAATTGAAGTGGAAGCTTATGATATTGATCATGAAACTTCGGATCAAGTCACTACCAAACCTCGTAGGACGACAAGGACACGTACTACTTCGGAGTGGTAAGGTGATCCTGTCTTGAAGGTCATGTTGCTAGACAACAATGAA
>NW_021312819.1:0-1774 GCF_002162155.2 Triticum dicoccoides
CACGTCTGGCGCACGGACGCACGCGCACCCGATGCGCCCTGGGCATAGCCGTGGCTAATTTGGCTATCATTCACCCCCTAAGCCACAGCCTAGAGCAGTGCCGGCTCGAGGTGTTACCGGCCTCCGTGATGAGGGCTTGCTACACCGCCACCACCTTCCGAGGCCTCGTGCTCTCGCTGGCCACAATTACAGCAGCGCTCGTGCCTCTTCCCTCCGCCGGCTCGTCCATACGACACATGTCCTGACTGAGCGGTCATTTTCTTTATTTTGTTCTTTCGATCAACGTGCTGCTGCTGTCCACTACGGTGTGTTTCCGCAACAAGGTCTCTGTTGCAAAATTGCAACAAGACCTCTATTGCAGAAAAATTAAATTTGCAACGAGACCTTCGTTGCAAAAAAAAACTAAATTTCAACCAAATATCTGTTGCAACGAAAACTATAAAAAGACCTTTGTTGCAAAAAAATTATCTTTCAAAATTTCTGCAACATGACCCATGTTGCAAAAATTTCCCGCAACACGACCCGTGCTGCAATGATAAAAGGTCACACTCGGCCGTTCAATCCATCTCATCCAACGGCTCGTGAGGCGACGAATCTTTTAAAAAGATCCGCTGACGAACGCGTAGCAGTGACTTGAGGATTTCTAGGATTGACCTACACCATAATACCTCGGCCCCACCAGATTGTTTATTTATGAACCTAGAAATTTCTAAGATTGATCTACACCGTAATAACTCGGCCCCACCAGATTAACGGCTTCTAATTTCTGATTAACGTGATAATTTCTTGGGAGGGCCTAATTAGTATAGGTATATAGATATACATATGCATATGGTCTGGTGTATTGTTTGCACGTAAAATATTACTCCCTCCATTCCCTTATACAAGGCCACTATCAAAAATACATTTTGCATCAATACAAGGCCACCAACTCGTCGCTAAACTATAACATTGAAAGCTCGACTTATAAATATTACTCCCTCCATTTTTCAATGTTTTAGTTTAGCGACGAGTTTGAAATACGAGCACTCATGATCCATGTGAGAAGAAAAGAGATAAGTGAATGCATTTACTATTCACACATCACTTGATACATTTTCTTGTGGTGTAGGACATAAGTAGCCACATTTTATGTTTTGCAGGTGCACGGAATGTAGATTAAGAGCATTGCAATAGAACTGCTATATTTGGTGACCTAACATCTTTTTTAGGAATAGGAGAGCGAATATGAGAAGTTTTTGTATCTACTCCACCACCTAGCCTACAATCTTGTTATCTATACCTAAAAGCCTAAAACTCATTCTATCTTTATTTATAATGTGCTCCTCCACTGAAAATAAGTTTGCGTTCGAATTAAATTCAAAAAATGAACATACTGTTTCTAAAAGGACACAAATATCACATAAAGTCAACAATAAGACTTCAAACTCGTCGCTAAACTAAAACATTGAAAGCTCGACTTATATAGCCCTATTATAGGTTTTTGTGATTAAGGACAAACCGATCGAGAGAATGAACATTTGATGAGTTTATCTTAGGAAATCAATCCATAAACTTTACTGAAACATCATTGGTGACCCATACATCTGTATCTTCTGGTGGTTGTGTACCTCAAGTTCTTAAAATACAGTCTTATAGGCTTTTAGTGATTCCAAGATTCACACAGATTGTAGAACAGTCATACTATCAAAAGGATAAAAGCAAAGGATATGTGATGGAACTCCAAGTTAAGATGCTCAACCAAAATCCTCAAGTATTTCACTCTAGGAACTCA
>NW_021312820.1:0-1714 GCF_002162155.2 Triticum dicoccoides
GCTTCATTGATTCCTAGACCCCAGGTAGTAATAGGACTCTCATTGTGTAATCATCCAAAGACCCGTTGGCTCCCTCTGGTGGAAAACTATCCTCAAGCTGCTCTCACGATACACATAGGTGACTAGAGGAATCCCATGACAAGGCACCACTATCTCCTTCTGGAATGATAATTGGGGGTTTGGTTCTCTAAGAGAGAAGCTTCCAGAGCTCTTCCTTTTCTTTCAAAGACAACCTATCATTACAGGAGTTCTTCACCATGCTGATCTCATGGAGAATTTTCACACCCCTCTCTCTTCACAGGCATACCTCCAATTCATGGAACTTCAAACCACCACACAAAATGTTCAGCTGAGTGGAACTTATGATAAATGGATTTATCCTTGGGCATCTGACTTTTCCTCCATCAAGATGTACAAACTACTCAAACAGGGAGTCCCTGCTCCACCAATATTTGCTAAAATATGGAAAAATGCATCCATGCTCAAATACAAGATATTCTTCTGGCTCCTTATGCATGACAGAGTCAACTCAAGGAATCTACTCCACAGGAAATCTTTTCACTTGCCATCCTATAATTGTGCACTCTGCCATGCACACACTGAGGAAACATCACACCACTTGTTTTGGGACTGCGATTTTGCTCTCAGCTGCTGGGACTCAATTATCACAAACATAAATAGAGGAACCTCCCTCTATGATGAGATCATCATATTCGCTCAAGCTTTACCTGCTCCCATTGCGATGGAAATCCTTATAATGGATGTTGGAACATTTGGATACAAAGAAATGGGAGAATTTTTAGAGCACAACCACATTCAGTTCAATCATGGAGAAGACTATTGAAGAATGACCCGCTTCTTCTCAAGCACAGAATCAAGAATAAATTTGAGGCTCAACTTTCCAGCTAGATTGATCAGTTTTAAGCTAATTTCTTTTAATCATGTTGGGTTTTGCTAGAAAAGGAGTGGGATAGCTTGTTTTCATTGTTCTTTTTCTTTTCGTTCTTTGCTCTATAAATATTGGACTTTTTACTTTAATATATATATACCGTAGAACGATTGTTCTATGGATTTCTGTTAAAAAAACATAGAATAGATATTGAAGACAAGAATAAAATGTAAGCCCAATTTGATAAGAACTAGAGACGATACCCCGTACGTTGCCGTGGAAATTGGCTGCAACTATTTGAATGAGGATCGATTGTATGTAAACATTAATATTTTGCTTAATAATATGATAACTCACACAAATATATATATATATATATATATATATATATATATACATATATATATAATTTATTGTATTTGATTATTGTATAGTTGTAGAATATTTACTGAATATACATAGCATGGATGGTGCATGTTAAGATGAGTCTTTTACCATGCATGATGGCATATTGAGTTGTCATAGTTGCATGTTCAGAGGATTAAAGGTAGCGGGGGACAACTATTTAGGTATACTAGATAATACCTCAAACGTTGTTGCAAGAATTGCTTGCAATATATTTCAAGATTTGGTTATATGAACATGAGTATTTGGATCAGTAATATAAGATTAAACTTTAAATACATATGATTATTTTATAATTATAGAATACTTATTGAATGTAGGTAGCATACTATACTTATAAAATTTAAGCTTTTTGAATGCATGATTGCATCTTGAGATGAACCTTTTTCCTTTGTATGGTCGCATGTTGAGGTGGCGTGG
>NW_021312821.1:0-1559 GCF_002162155.2 Triticum dicoccoides
GCCTGGTCTTCGGATCCGTGGTAAGCTCCTTTGTTTTCGGGTCCTTCTTGTACCGGGCCCTGACAAAGTTCCTGGTCTGCTTGTCACCGTATTTATCGAAGAGGGGCGGTAGGCCTTGCTTGGCACGGTCCGCCTCCTCCTTGTCCCATATAGGCTCCGCCACTCTGTAACCGCCGGGACCGAGTGTGTGTTCCCCTATGTTCAGCTCCCGCATTTGTTTCCCCCACTCACTTGATTGGGAGCTTGCGGTGCTCGAGCAATTGATCTTGAAGTCGTTGTAGTCATCTTCGGTGATCGAAGGATTTTTCTCCTTGATCTTCTCATAACTCTCACCTTTCTCGATCATTCTCTTCACATTGCTTTTCCAAGTAGACAGGGCCTTGCTCATCTTCGTGAGGGCAGCATTGTTCACTTTATTCCCTTTGAGGCTTGTGTTTTTGAATTCAGCGGGGAACTTGTATCGTTCGTGCAGCTTCGTGAAGAGGAGGTTGTGCAAATTCCCTCGGTCAGGATGTCTCAGGTTCTCGGTGTTGATCGAGACGGTGCTCCGGACAATGCACCCGAGCTGAAGCGAGTACCCCTTGACTATTCGTTCGGGCGCCGTTGGATTCCCGTTGGAGTCCACTTCAGTAACTTCCTCCTTGAGGGTGCGGAGCACGATCGGGCGCCGGTCCTTCCGTTGCCTCTTCGGCTGGCTGCTATCTGTGCGTGCGCCGCCATCATCAGTGGTGGCATCCTCGGCGGCACCATCAGTGGTGGCATCAGTGTGGTCATCCTCGGCGGCACCATCCGTGGTCTCAGGATCGGTGGGGAAGGCGGCGGCCTCATACAAGTGAGGTTGTTCCTCCATCTCCTGGGACAGCTCCCAGAATGCCTTGCCGCCTGAACCCCCGGCCTCATCGTTGTGGGCCATGTTTCTCTCTAAATAGAAACAAAGTTTGGTCAAAAAGTTGGTTATTGTCAAGGAACAAGATCATGGTCTCATCATTTAGGGTTTGTCGACACCGAGGCATCCTAAAATCTAAGCTTTTATCATTGAGGGTTTTTCGACGCCAAGGCACCCTAAAAGCCTAACTTTTCATCATTTCGGTTTTTATCGGCACCGAGGCACCCTAAAAGCCATTTATTAGTCACAAGTACGCCGGGGCACTTGATCCTACTTAATTAACTACTAAGATACCCCGGCCTATGCATTAGTCACAAGTACCCCATATGTCCTATTTTTAGCAAAGTCATGCTAAAATTCACGGAAAATTTCAGCATGACCTTTGCTGAAAATAGGACATATGGAGTACCCGAATTTGCCGGAACGGAAGTTAATCGACATTCCGGCAAACTCAAGGGCCTCTCGGGGTACCTGCAAAATCATCACGACACGATGGTCGGAGACAAAACCCAGCAAACTAGCAAAATCATCACAAATTGTTTTCTGTTAAAGATGATCATCATCTTTACAAGTCTTTCTCAATGTGATCACAAGTAATTCAGAGGCATCACAAGTAATTCAGAGCATCACAAGGCATTAGTAGTTCAGTACATGAACAAGTTTTACAAACCCA
>NW_021312822.1:0-1096 GCF_002162155.2 Triticum dicoccoides
ACATAAAAAATGTAAATATATCTTATGTCATATATTATTTTAAACTAAATCAAAATTAGCCTAACTGTTCAAAGCATATCTTGAATCTATTCTTTGAACGATTTTAGGCCATATCAAAATATGCTCATTGCAAGTTTGGCAAACTATGAACCCATGTCAAAATTTTCATGCTCACTAACAACCAGACATTACTTGTGAAGGCACCCAAATTTTAAATTCCAAGATCCGCCACTGGGATCCTTGGACTATTTTTTCTTGGTGCGTTGAGTTTTGCTATTACCATCAAGAATGGATTCAGCTCTTTCACTCCGCCCGTGAATAGCAGACCCTTTTCCAACCTTTACTTGGACGTATTATATAATGTTGTAGATGCCAATACATACATTCACTTGTTAGGCGCACATTTTGTAATTGAGCTTCAGCTATACAGCGATAACATCCTTTTCCAATTAAAAAGCTCATGGCTTCGAGTTCCATTGCAAAAGAGAAAAAAAACAGAAACTGGGGTGCTTCATTTTGAGCTAATAAAATCCACCCTTCGTAAAAAAAATAGAAAAAAACATTGTTCATTTCTTCTAGTGGAAACTGGGGGTGCCCTTGCTGAGGAAAACAGAAGGATTACTGAAATTAATTTGCTAAGTAATTTATGATGATAGTATGATCACTATCACAATGACGGAATTCATAACTCAGGTCCCATGAATGAATTAAATGGTTCATCTTGATTATTATACTAGTATTATTATGATTACAAGCATCAATATAAGATATCATAACATATTTGTACGTAAGTAGGGATTCTTCTTGAAGACCCTACCCCATGTCGTGCGGGCTTTGGACTCTGCGCAGATAAGGAAGAAGAGTGCACAAAATCCTCGCCGAATATGTCTTGGCATATCTTTCCGTGCTTCGGTAGGATGACTATGACTCGAAAATTAATACATGCCTATATAAGGACCAAGAGACCACAATGACAAACAAGCAACTGCCAAGACACGCAACACCAATTAGGAAGCTCTAGTCAATCAAGTGCTTAGTTTTATATAGACACAAACACCATTGTAACCATCTCAATATTGTAAGAAGATCTGAACCT
>NW_021312823.1:0-1166 GCF_002162155.2 Triticum dicoccoides
GTGTGATGATTGCTACCGCGGATGGTGGATATGAGTCTGCTAGTGACTATGATGAGGAGACTTTGGCTCTTATTACACGTGAAGAACATGGTGGAGATGATTCTGATCATGAGACGCAATACATGGCTCCTGAAGACGCTGACAGGTATGAATGTTTAGTTGCTCAACGTGTTTTGAGTGTGCAGATCACACAAGCTGAGCAAAATCAGAGGCACAATTTGTTCCATACCAAGGGAGTTGTGAAGGAACGTTCTGTGCGCGTCATCATAGACGGAGGGAGCTGCAACAACTTGGCTAGCATGGAGATGGTGGAGAAGCTTTCTCTCACCACAAGACCACATCCACATCCTTACTACATCCAATGGTTCAACAACAGCGGCAAGGTTAAGGTAACATGTACTGTTCGTGTGCATTTTAGTATCTCTACATATGCTGATTATGTTGATTGTGATGTGGTACCTATGCAAGCATGTTCCGTATTACTTGGTAGACCATGGCAATTTGATAAAAATTCTGTACACCATGGTAGAAACAATCACTATACTCTTGTTCATAAGGATAAAAATATTACTTTGCTTCCTATGACTCCTGATTCCATTTTGAAAGATGATATTAATAGAGCTAATAAAGCAAAACAGGAGACGAATAAGAGTGAAAATCAGATTGTGGCAAAAGAATTTGAGCAACAAATGAAGCCTAATAATAAACCATCTAGTGTTGCTTCTGAAATTAAATTGAGAAGTGCATGTTTATTTTCCACCAAATCTGATATTGATGAGCTAGATTTCAGCAAATCTGTTTGCTATGCTTTTGTGTGCAAAGAGGCATTATTTTCATTCGAGGACGTGCCTTCCTCTTTGCCTCCTGCTGTCACTAACATTTTGCAGGAGTTCGCTGACGTCTTTCCACAAGACGTGCCACCGGGATTACCGCCTATTCGAGGGATTGAGCATCAGATTGACTTAATTCCCGGTGCTTCACTGCCAAACCGTGCACCATACCGTACCAATCCAGAGGAGACGAAGGAGATTATGCGTCAAGTACAAGAGCTTCTCGACAAAGGTTATATACGCGAATCCCTTAGTCCTTGTGTTGTTCCTATTATTCTAGTGCCGAAAAAGGATGGTACATCACGTATGTGTGTTGATTGTAGAGGCATTAATAAT
>NW_021312824.1:0-1129 GCF_002162155.2 Triticum dicoccoides
TGCGAATATAAGATGAAAGCTTTATTGATCAAGGTGGGGTTCTGTGACGCCTTTGTCTGGTCGTTGAACACAAACGAAGTACGCGAAGTTGCAGCTATGGCGAACTTTTAATCTAAACAAAACCCCCAAAGTCTAAACGATGCCCTAAGGGCTGTATATATGGAGGAAGAGGGGGGAATTTCGTGGCCCTTGGTGGAGGGGTCCGAAATCAACCCTATCTCTTGTTTCCCCACACATACGGACTCTAAAAATAGCCTATACTTATGTATTTCGAAATTACATGGGCCTGGCCCAATAATAAGGTGACGCAGCACCTAAAATAGCCTCGGGACGAAATTTATGAAGTGGCAACTTGTATATTTCGTCCAAGGCTTCATGCACCCATTATGGTGGCTTCAAAGTCCTGAAATCATCACTTGTAACTCCGTTCTTTTTCCCCTTGCGCATGCCATCATCTCCATGCTTGTTCTTGCTCCAATGTTCATCCTTCTCCAAGCTAGGCCCTTCATTTGTAAGCAAAACAAATGTATCCAATTTAGGCAGCATCATATTCTCATGAACATTAGAATCATTACCAAGAAACGAAAGTACCTGGTAATTTAGTTGGCGTGCACGAGCTCTAGTAATTGGTCCAGTATGTATAGCAGCAGGGGCTATGGGTGTAACAATTGTATTGATGTCCTCATCAGCCATAGAATGGAGAGATGTTCACTAAAACGGTCATAATTTTTTCATTCGGAGTGCATGTCGGACCCACAAGTACTCAAACAGCTCGCGGCGAGCGCGCGAATCCAGAAAATACTCCCTGCTTGCGCCAGGAGGCCTGGAGTGCCCTCAAATACGGCCTTAAGCAGGACTTTTTGGCCCTGAAAGTCAAAGAACATCATTCGTCGTTGTTTTTTAGACAAGTTTCTGAACCCATTGGCACTTCCTTTTGAAGGAAATTCGAGAGATTATGTTGCTTATAGACATTAGCCCCCCTGGTAGGGACAAACGTACCTTTCTGCAGATGCTCTATGATCCGGGCAATCTCATTTGGCCGTAAATTGAAGAAAATTCAGCGACTATATGCCTTCTTCTCCTTGTTTTCACCGGATGGCATGCTGTAACTCATGCGCGTGAAAGCCAA
>NW_021312825.1:0-1310 GCF_002162155.2 Triticum dicoccoides
ACCGCCAGAAAATGTGCAACCTTAGAAAGTCGGTCAATGACGACAAGAATAGCATCATTACCCTTTTGCGATTTGGGAAATCCAGTAACGAAGTCCATCTCGACGTGGTCCCATTTCCATTCAGGAATAGATATAGGTTGCAGAGTTCCAGCAGGCCTTTGATGTTCTGCTTTGATACGACGGCAAACGTCACATTCAGCAACATAACGAGCAATGTCTTGCTTCATGTTAGACCACCAGAATCTCTGGCGGATGTCTTGGTACATCTTTGTACTACCAGGATGGATACATAGAGGCGTATCATGAGCTTCTTTCATAACCTCCTGAGTCATATTCAGGTTTTCCCTCTTACACGGCACCACTAGGCGGCCTTTGAAGTACAAGGCGCCATCATCAGCAATAGTGAAGGATGAGGGACTTCCTTCTTTGAGGTCTTGCTTAATCTTGTAGACTTCAGAGTCAAATCCCTGCATTGTCTTTATGGTGCCCACGAGATCGGGTTCAACAGCCAGGGTATAGAGGGAACCCTGGGAAACAACACGGAGATTCATCTTGCGGAACTCCGGAGGAGGGGGAGCGAGTGCACCCGGAGGAACAATATGGAGGTTTAGCTTTCTGAATTCTTCAACAAGTGAGGGCTGAACTTTGTGAACCGGGAGGTGGTTGCAGTAAGACTTGCGGCTCAAGGCATCAGCCATTACATTAGCCTTGCCTGGGGTATAGGAAATACCCAAATCAAAATCTGCAACAGTCTCCATCCATCTCTGCTGACGGAGGTTCAGGTCTGGCTGAGTAAACAGATACTTCAGACTTTGGTGGTCAGTGAAGATCTCGCAACGATTACCGAGTAGGTAATGTCGCCACTGTTTTAGCGCATGAATGACAGCAGCAAGTTCGAGGTCGTGAACTGGGTAGTTCTCTTCGTGAGGGCGCAATTGCCGAGAGGCATAAGCAACCACTTTGCGCTCCTGCATTAGGACACAGCCTAATCCTTGACGGGAAGCGTCGCAGTAAATGACGAAGTCCTTCTTAGTATCAGGTGGAGCTAGTACTGGGGCAGAAGTCAACTTGTCTTTGAGTGCCTGGAAGCTTTCCTGACATTTGTCTGTCCATTGGAACTTGACGCCCTTATGCAATAGGTTAGTCAGAGGCCTGGCAATCTTGGAGAAGTTCTCGACGAATCGACGGCAGTAGCTGGCGAGACCGAGAAAACTTCTGACTTGCTTAACGTTCTTCGGAGGAGTCCAATCGAGAATAGCCTGAACTCGTTCAGGGTTGACGGCAATACCATCCTTAGAGATGACATGCCC
>NW_021312826.1:0-985 GCF_002162155.2 Triticum dicoccoides
AAGGCATAGCATGCATGGAACACTAACGGTAGCATCGGCAAAATCGCAAACAAGTTGACGATCTGCCCAGATTAACAACGAAGCAAAAGTTGAGCTCGATTGAGTCAACCTAGAGCACTCCACATATGCAAACAAAGACATGGATGGATAGAGCATAACATAAGTATCAAAACTCCCTTACTGATCATCCTCAAAAGAGGCACGGATCACTAGGAAACAAGCTGGACATATAGCATCATGAACTAAAATATCCCAGACTTAGCGGAAATCACTAAGTCCCTGAAATCTGCAATCTCAGGTACCTCTCTTCGCAAGCTTGCACAAGACAACACACACATCCTAAAAATGCATGGGTGGCACCTCTGGAAAGAAGACAAAATGCTTAACAATTCATCCCAAAGGGGCACAGGCATATCATGCACGAATTAAACATGGCAAAAATGACAAAAGTGCATGATGAACTAACGGATCTGCAATTTAACTCACGAAGCCTCCTTCTAACAGCATTTTGGGCGTCAAGATGACCTCAAATGCAAATGCTGCAATGGATTGAAATGATGCACATGTCGAGGCGAAGATTTCGATATATCATATGCCCAAAACGGAGCTACGGTTGTGGAGATACAAGCAGTCAAAGATAGCAAAAAAAATAAGGGGAAAGAGGGAAAGTCAACCTAGATCTAGGGTTTACTGTAGCCGGATCGGGCACTGTAGCTGGGCGCGCGCGACGAGGTTCGTCGGCGCCGGATCCGAGGCCGCCGGCGTAGGGGGAGGCGGTGGCCGGCATCGAGGGGCGGCGAGGTGGCCGGCGGGGCCGGCCGCGGGCGAGGGCGCGGCCACGGAGGCGCGGGCGCGCGGCATGGAGCGGACGGGCGGCGGGGCCCGGTGCGGCGGCGGCCGGTGCGGTGGCGGCGACGGCGCCGGTCGCCGGAGGTCGGGGAGGCGGCGGCGCCCGAGAGGAGGAAGAGGCGCGGGGGCGCGGGCT
>NW_021312827.1:0-1974 GCF_002162155.2 Triticum dicoccoides
ATTACCCTAGATACTTGGTAGATGAGAAGGCTGGCAAGGTCGATAGAAGTATATTGGATATACATTATGTTAATGTGTACTTTACTAGTACTCCTAGTAGCACCAGGGTATTGGATACCGGTTCGGTTGCTAAGTGTTAGTAACTCGAAATAAAAGCTACGGAATAAACGGAGACTAGCTAAAGGTGAGCTGACGATATATGTTGGAAGTGTTTCCAAGGTTGATATGATCAAGCATCGCACGCTCCCTCTACCACCGAGATTGGTGTTTGCATTGAGCATAGACATGATTGGATTATGTCTATCGCAATACGGTTATTCATTTAAGGAGAATAATGGTTACTCTAATTTTTGAATAATACCTTCAATGGTCTTGCACCTAAAGGAATGGTTTATTGAATCTCGGTCGTAGTGATACACATTTTCATGCCAAAAGATATAAGATAGTAATGATAGTACCACTTACTTGTGGCACTGCCATGTAAGTCATAATGGTATAAAACGCATGAAGAAGCTCCATGTTGATGGATCTTTGGACTCACTCGTTTTTGAAAAGTTTGAGACATGCGAACCATGTCTATTGGTGTATATGCATGAAGAAACTCCATGCAAATGGACCGTTCGGACTCACTTGATTTTGAATCACTTGAGATATGCAAATCATACCACATGGACAAGATGACTGAAAAGCCTCACTTTTAGTAAAGTGGAACAAGATAGCAACTCGTTGGAAGTAACACATTTTGATGTGTGCAGTCCAATGAGTGCTGAGGCATGCAGTGAATATCGTTATGTTCTTACTTCACAGATGATTTGAGTAGATGTTGAGTATATTTACTTGATGAATAACGAGTCTGAATTATTGAAAGGTTCAAGTAATTTCAGTGTGAAGTTGGAAGATCGTCGTGATAAGAGGATAAAAATATCTATGATATGATCATAGAGATGAATATCTGAGTTACGACTTTTGGCACACAATTAAGACATTGTGGAAATTGTTTCACAATTAATACCGCCTGGAACACCATAGTATGATGGTGTGTCCGAACATCATAGTTGCACCCTATTGGATATGATGCATACCATGATGTCTCTTATCGAATTACCACTATTGTTCATGGGTTAGACATTAGAGACAACCACATTCACTTTAAATAGGGCACCACGTAATTCCGTTGAGATGACACCGTATGAATTATGGTTTAGAGAAACCCAAGTTGTCGTTTCTTAAAGGTTTGGGGCTGCGACGCTTATGTGAAAAAGTTTCAGGATTGATAAGCTCGAACCCAAAGTGGATAAAATGCATCTTCACAGGACACCCAAAACAGTTGGGTGTACCTCCTAATTCAGATCCGAAAGCAATATGGATTGTTTCTTGAATCGGGTCCTTTCTCGAGGAAAGGTTTCTCTCGAAAGAGTTGAGTGGGAGGATGGTGGAGACTTGATATGGTTATTGAACCATCACTTCAACCAGTGTGTATCAGGGCACAGGAAGTTGTTCATGTGGCACCTACACCAATTGAAGTAGAAACTTATGATAGTGATCATGAAGTTTCGGATCAAGTCACTACCGTACCTCGTAGGGTGACAAGGATGCGTACTGCTTCAGAGTGGTACAGTAATCCTGTCTTGAAGGTCATGTTGCTAGACAACAATGAACCTACGAGCTATGGAGAAGCGATGGTGGGCCCAAATTTCGACAAATGGTTAAGAAACCATGAAATCCGAGATAGGATCCATGTATCAGAACAAAGCATGGACTTTGGCGGACTTGCCCAATGATCGGCAAGCCATTGAGATAAATGGATCTTTTAAGAAGAAGACGGACGTGGATGGTAATGTCACCATCTATGAAGCTCGACTTGTGGCGAAGAGTTTTTCACAAGTTCAAGGAGTTGACTACGATGAGATTTTCTCATTCGTAGCGATGCTTAAGTCCGTCGGAATCATGTTAGCATAAGCTGCATTTATGAAA
>NW_021312828.1:0-1747 GCF_002162155.2 Triticum dicoccoides
GGAACAAAATGCAAATGCTGGGAATGATTCTGGTAACTGGGGAAGAACCCAACAAAAGAGAGTGAATTCACTGTTTGAAAAGGTCATAGCATTTGCCGAGGAAACTGAGAGGAATCCCAGTTAGAGATGATGATAACACGTAGTGCTTGTGCGTGCTCTCAAGAACTTGAGCATTTCCACAATCATCAAGGTTTTACCAACATCCGTGTCAAGGATCCTGGCAACACAACATACTACCATGATGAATAGCGATGGACGATGCAGATGCAAAGGAGGATAACACCTTCTCAGATTACACCTTAGCGAAGCCAAGGAACAAAATCTGGATGATCGACCGAGAGACATTTAGCACTCCACTTCTAATGTTCTCCTTGATGTGCTAGTGTAACCCATTCATAGAAATGGTCTGGTATCTAGAACATCAAGTAAAGGTCGGACTTCGGGAACACAAAAATCCATAGGGCAACTAGGGAGTAAATCCTACGAAATCCCTATGGGGGGGGTGGCCAACTTCTCCAATCAAGATACTACAATATTAGGTCTCCCGGCTGGGTGTGTTGGCCACGACATCCACTTTACCGGTTATCGAGGGACCAATATTATAGTTCTTGGAAAATGTTCCAACCATCATATCTGCCTGAGATTCAGATCTGGTTGGTGTCAGGATATTCCAGACTCATCGAGTCTTAGGAATAAAAATGAAAGTTTGCAACACAATTCGACAAGATGACGTTGCGGGATTCTCGGGAGATGAACTACGATAGCAAGCTCCAAAACATGAGCTGGTTCTGCTACAAACATGTGAACACGTTGTCCCAGACAAGCATGACCACGTGGTAGTCTTATAATAAAACACTACCGAGTTCAGGAGGGGGAACCATCAACGAGGATATCGAAGTCTTTACGCAAGTCCATGGATTAGATCCCAAGCATAGACTTCTTTTCCTTGAACAAGTCAATCAGTGGCTTAGTGTGCTAGGGACACATATAGAATGAAGGTTGCAAGTCTCCAGACTACAGAATACTTCGCACGTGTGCATGACTGATTTGGGATGATTCCAGAGGAAGCAAAACTAACTTTCTCAAATCCACGGCGGCAACTTTCACCAAATGCACGTGTATAAGAGGAAGTCACTCCTTTCATCAAACAAGTACTTCATGAGTTAGCATGAAGAGATGCTTTCAAAAGTTTCCAACACTAGCTTAATGTTCAACAAAATCATGGAGGAGATAAGGATGTTGTCAATGGGCTCAACAACAATTCATCTAGGTTTCCTTTTAAAAGGAATTCCATAGTTAAGTGAACACGGTGATAGCATTGGTCAGACCAAAGATGTAATGGTGTATGCTCGAGGGATCAACCACGAGTAAGACAACATTACGAACATCATTGGTTCCGACTTGATTTGACGATAGCCCACACTCAAATCAAAGGATTGATAAGACAATAGGTCCAGCAACTGATCACAAGGACCAATCGATGAAGATATCATCTTTCTTCAACACACACTACACAAGAATATCCCTTTGGAACGAACTAAGTCAGACAAGCTTTTATCTTCCAACTCTCCAAGTTGTTGTCTAGCTTAACCAACTAGCTCAGGGATATCTAACACCGATTCTTGGAGAGAAGGTGGTTCACAAGAAACCAACTTGATCACGAACTCAACATAGCGGTCAGGTGACAACCCGGTAACACCTCCAAGAAGATATTTGGAAAGTCACGAACCACCGGTATGTTACTAAG
>NW_021312829.1:0-1666 GCF_002162155.2 Triticum dicoccoides
CAGCAATGCGGAGCAAGGTTCGCCGACTCTCCCTTCAGTTGGATTACGGAGCGAATGAAGGCACAGTACATGCAAGCTTAAGCATGCCGCATATTCGGTCTCTTGCTCTTTTTGGGAAGTCTTGTTTCAAGTTGTCTATGTATGAACTCAAGTCCATCCGGGTTCTTAATGTGGATTGTCAAGGTGCTAACATGGGTGATAGGATTGACCTCACACCAATCTATAAATTATTTCAACTCAGATATTTGAGAATCAGCATCCCCAAGGAACATATGTCAACCCTTATTCTGCCAACCCTATTTGGGGACCTGAAACATTTGGAGACACTGAAATTGGATACGGCTATTACTGCCATACCATCTGATATTGTTGATTTGCCTTCCTTGTTGCATCTACATGTTCCTACTGGAACAAGGCTAGTTGATGGTATTCGTAGGATGAAGGCCCTACGTACTCTGGTGAACTTTGATGTGCACATGAATTCGGTCGATAATTTAACAGGTCTCGGTGAACTTACAAATCTCAGACATCTTACTTTTTGTTTCGATGATGTTGAACATACTGCCAGCCAACATGGATTTCTTACAAATACTTTCTGGTGTTCGCTGACCAAACTCCTCAGGTGCAATCTGAGACATCTTTGGTCATGTAGTAAGATATTACATCCTCCTTTTGTTGAATTGGGTTCTCCAAGCACTAGCAACACTGAGAGCAATCCTGAGGAACTCCATGTTGCAGCAACTTGGATGTTTCCAAGGGTTCCAGTTTGGACCGGTCAACACCGAAAGCTGTGCGTGTTGGGAATTGCTGTTGAGAAGCTGATGAAGGAGGACGTTGATTTGCTCGCAGGGTTACCTAATCTACTGAACCTGTGGTTGTGGGTACCAAAATCCCCGGGAACAAGGATTGTCATCCGTGATGGTGTGGTGGCATTCCAGCTTCTCAAATGTTTTAGAATCACGTGCTTCGCCCCATGCCTAACCTTCATGGCAGGGGCGATGCCCAAACTCCAAGAGTTGCATCTGCAGATCCATGAGCGTGGAGTGGAGCGTCACGGCCCCTCGACCATTGAAGGCGTGGAGCACCTGCCGAATCTCAGGCAAGTCGACGTTGATATTTGCTTTGAGGGAGCGGATAAAGAATCGCAAACACGGGCTGCCGGCGCGGAGGCTGTCTTGACGAATGCCATCAGCGTCTCTCCAGGACACCCGAGCACCAAGATCAGGCTTCTAGATGATATAGAATATTTTAAGCTTTCCAGTGGCAGTTCCGAGGGGGGCGATGAGGTGGAGAGGTAACCGAATGATGCAGGTACCCTCCTAGTCAAGCTTCTACTTATTCCTACAGCACTTTAATCTGATTCATCCTATACCTTGGAAACCAGTATGCCTGACCGTTAGTTTGTTGGTGCTTGCAAGCGAACCAAATAAGTTAGCATTCCTGAAACTTCCTTCCTCTGTTCTTGAGGTCAAATCTATGCTAATTTGTAAAGCTTAACACAACTTTCCTCCTTGTGTTGTTTATATTGGCAGTTGATTGATCTGCCGAGGCAGCCACGCATGCTCCATCCACCTCTGCTGATGGATGAACAAGAAATTCACGTCAGGGGCCCGAACCGTACACAAGCAAAATACGTACATGCATGGAGCACTAGTCAAGCGACATC
>NW_021312830.1:0-1355 GCF_002162155.2 Triticum dicoccoides
CGTCCTCAGGAACTGAGTTCTGTGTTTGTGATCCATGATTCAGCTACTACCACGCATTGGGCCCGAAACCAATGGACCCTCTCGGCTTCTTAATCACCCTTGTCCTCTGTCCAGGAGTTGCAAGTAGTTTTTGGTGTTTGTAGTATGCTGGAGGCCGTGCGCAGCGCTGACCGTAGGGGTGGGCTGTGATGCGGTAGGCACGTGGCACGGTGTACCGGGCGCCCGTTTGGTGTCTCGGGAACCCTGTTCACATCGTTTGGGGCTGTGAGCGAAACTCCGGCCGGATCTCCTCATGGATGGAACCCGAATAGGCGATAAACCTGGATTAGAGACTTAGGTGATTAGGTAGGTCGTGGCCGACACCCACGTTGGGCTTCCGCTTGAAGGTTGCCGAGTACATGTCGTGTAAACGGCGGTAAGTGGTGAGAGCGTGTGTGAAGAAGTACACCCCTACAGGGTTAATATGATCTATTCGAATAGCCGTGTGCGCGGAAAAGGACTTCTGGGTTGCTTATATCAGTTCATAGACAAGTGAAAGTGGATACTCTAAAATACGCAAGATAAGCGTGAGTGCTATGGATGGCGTTCTCGTAGGGAGACGGGAGCGGATCCATAGTGGTGTATTGATATGGTGAATATGTGGACTCGTGTGCGCCACCTCAAAAGAGTTAATTGCAGTCGTAGTTCAGGATAGCCACCGAGTCAAAGCTGGCTTGCTGCAGTTAAACCGCACCATCCCTTTGTTGATAATGATGCATATATAGATAGTTCTGATGTAAGTCTTGCTGGGTACATTTGTACTCACGTTTGCCTATTTTATGTTTTTGCAGAGAGACTTCAGTCTCACTAGTAGTTCCGCTTGGACTTCGACGTTTAGCTTGTTACCTCAGCTACGATCTTGTGCCCTTGGCAGTATCTGGTAGATAGTCAGGCTTCTCAGCCTTTTTCATTTATAGTGGTCTGTACTCAGACATGATAGCTTCCGCTTGTGCTTTGACTTGTATGCTCTGATTGTTGGGTCATGAGACCCATGTTTGTAATATCTCGCTCCTCGGAGCCTATTGAATAAATTACTTGAGTCGTAGAGTCATGTTGTGATGCCATGTTGTACTTGCACATATCGAGCATATTGTGTGTATGCTATTGAAATGCTTGGTATGTGTGGGATCTGACCATCTAGTTGTTTATCTTTAGTAGCCTCTCTTACCGGGAAATGTCTCCTAGTGTTTCCACCGAGCCATGGTAGCTTGCTACTGCTCCGGAACACTTAGGCTGGCCGGCATGTGTCCTTCTTCGTTCCTGTGTCTGTCCCTTCGGGGAAATGTCATGCGATGAATATCGGAGTCCTGTTAGCC
>NW_021312831.1:0-1149 GCF_002162155.2 Triticum dicoccoides
TGATCACCTCCCGAAGTGATCACAGCCCAGTAGTATAGCATGGCAGACGGACAAGAGTGTAGGGCCACTGATGGAACACTAGCATCCTATACTAAGCAATTAGGATTGCGGGTAAGGTATCAATGACTGTAGCAGCAATGACAGGCTATGCATCAGAATAGGATTAACGAAAGCAGTAACATGCTACACTACTCTAATGCAAGCAGTATAGAGGAGAATAGGCGATATCTGGTGATCAAGGGGGGGCTTGCCTGGTTGCTCTGGCAAGAGAGAGGGGTCGTCAACTCCGTAGTCGAACTGGTCAGCAGCAGCGTCGGTCTCGTAGTCTACCGAAGAGAAGAGGGGGAAGAAATAATGAATACAGAGCAAACAAGGCACCACAAAATATATCAAGGCAATACGCGGTGTTCGGTGTGCCCTAACGCGGTAGTAGGTGATACCTGTGAAGGGGGGAAAACCCCCGGGAAAGTATTCCCGGTGTTTCATGTTTTCGGGCAGAGGAGCCGAAGGGGGAAAGTTGCGGGTTCGATAGGTTCGGGGTGTGTGGCGGACGAACGGACCGCGTATCCGGATTCGTCTCGTCGTTCTGAGCAACTTTCATGTTGAAAATATTTTAATCCGAGTTACGGATTAAAAGATATGATTTTCTAAAGATTTTATTAATTTCTGGAATTTATTTAATTATTTAATTAATTCGGAAAATGGATTTATGACGTCAGCATGACGTCATGCTGACATCAGCAGTCAACAGGGGTTGACTGGGTCAAACTGACGCGTGGGTCCAATGGGACCCACCTGTCATGCTCTGTTAGGTTAATTAGGATTTAATTAAACTAATTACTGTTTAGTTAGACTAACAGGTTAATTAGATTAATTAAGCAGAATTAACTAACTTAATTAATTTAGTTAATTAATTAATTAACTACATATATATATATATATATTTAATTCTTTTTCTTTTTCATTTTTTTTAAAACGTTCTGGGGGCGTGGGCCCTCCCTGGTCAGTGGCCCGAAGGGGCCTTAGCGGGCGTGTGGGCGTCGGGTCACCTGGACGCAGCCGTAACGGGTGCAGCCCAGCGCCACGGGGCGCCGGCGGCCACGGCACCGGCAGGCGGCCGGAACGGCGCGGAGACGGAGGGGGCCGTGC
>NW_021312832.1:0-802 GCF_002162155.2 Triticum dicoccoides
ATAGAAGATGCGAGTGAACTCTGTTTTCGATGAACTCGAGCTTGTCACCAAGATGACCATAAGCTCCAAAACTCACAAAGAGAAGAACCAAACAAGAACCGATAATATAGTAAGAAGAGGTAGGGGAGGTATGCCAACAAATAGAGGAGTGAAACCTCCAACTGAGAAGAACCGACATAAGCTCCAACATCGAAAACATCATAGAAGATGCGAGTGAACTCCGTTTTTGATGAACTCGAGCTTGTCACCAAGATGACCATAAGCTCCAAAACTCACAAAGAGAAGAACCAAACAAGAACCAATAATATAGTAAGAAGAGGCAGGGGAGGTATGCCAACAAATAGAGGAGTGAAACTTCCAACTGAGAAGAACCGACATAACCTCCAACATCGAAAACATCATAGAAGATGCGAGTGAACTCCCTTTTCGATGAACTCGAGCTTGTCACCAAGATGACCATAAGCTCCAAATCTCACAAAGAGAAGAACCAAACAAGGACCGATAATATAGTAAGAAGAGGAAGGGGAGGTAGGCCAACAAATAGAGGAGTGAAACCTCCAACTGAGAAGAACCGGCATAACCTCCAACATCGAAAACATCATAGAAGATGCGAGTGAACTCCGTTTTCGATGAACTCGAGCTTGTCACCAAGATGACCATAAGCTCCAAAACTCACAAAGAGAAGAACCAAACAAGAACCAATAATATAGTAAGAAGAGGTAGGGGAGGTATGCCAACAAATAGAGGAGTGAAACCTCCAACTGAGAAGAACCGACATAACCTCCAACATCGAAAACATCAT
>NW_021312833.1:0-2015 GCF_002162155.2 Triticum dicoccoides
TTATCAGAAAAATTCAAGGAATCCATCTGTACCATTTTCATGCATGTTAGAACAACTTATAGGTGCTGTTTAGCACAAATCAATTAAATGGCATTTGAATAATCACATATGGAGTTTGAATTTGAATCTTGTATTCAAACCAACTTCATTTAACTTGTTGCTAGATGCATTAGCCCAAAACACATTCGTTTTGCCATGTCATGATCATGCATCATATTGTGCATTGCATTGATTGTGTTCCCTTCTGTGTTGCCGGTATTTGTCCCCTCTCGATAGACGTGATACCGATGAGGTGATCGTTGACACCGATGAAGAGCTATATTATCTTCAGAAGTGCCAGGCAAGCAAAACCCCCTTGTTCATTCCGATACAATCCCACTCTCTCGCTCCTGCTCTCTTTTACTGCATTAGGACAACAACGACATATTTGTTACTTGCTGCGGTAGCTGAACCCCTTTATCCTTTGCATGACCTGTCATTGCCACAGTAAATAGATGAAACCCACTAGCATGAGTAGGAGTTGTTTGAGCCCTGTTGTGCCTACTCATTCATGCTTGTTTGTCATGCCTGCTACTGCTTAGAGTTGAGTCAGATCTGATTCATCGGGGATGAATCAGAGGTGTGTGAACATGTCCTACCATGTGTGAGCTAAGTGTGTGAACACGATTTGGTAAAAGGTGTCGGTGAGAGGCCATGTAGGAGTACATGGTGGGTTGTCTCATTGAAGCCGTCCTTAGGAACTGAGTTCTGTGTTTGTGATCCATGATTCAGCTACTACCATGCATTGGGCCCTGAAATATGACCCCGCTCGACTTCTTATTCACCCTAGTCCTCTGTCCAGGAGTTGCAAGTAGTTTCTGGTGTTTGTAGTATGCTGGAGGCCGTGGACAGCGCTGACCGTAGGGGTGGGCTGTGATGCGGTAGGCACGTGGCCGGGTAAACCGGGCACCCGTTTGGTGTCACGGAACCCTGTTCACATTGTTTGGGGCTATGAGCAAAACTCCGGCCGGATCTCCTCATGGATGGAACCCGAATAGGCGATAAACCTGGACTAGAGACTTAGGTGTTTAGGTAGGTCGTGGTCTACACCCACGTCGGCTTTCGCTTGAAGTTTGCCGAGCACATGTCGTGTGCAGACGCTAAGTGGTGGAAACATGTATGAAGAAGTACACCCCTGCAGGGTTAACATCATCTATTCGAATAGCCGTGTCCGCGGAAAAGGACTTCTGGGTTGCTTATATCAGTTCATAGACAAGTGAAAGTGGATACTCTAAAATACGCAAGATAAGCGTGAGTGCTATGGATGGCGTTCTCGTAGGGAGACGGGAGCGGATCCATAGTGGTGTATTGATATGGTGAATATGTGGACTCATGTGCGCCACCTCAAAAGAGTTACTTGCAGTCGTAATTCAGGATAGCCACCGAGTCAAAGCTGGCTTGCTGCAGTTAAACCCCACCATCCCCTTGTTGAAAATGATGCATATGTAGCTAGTTCTGATGTAAGTCTTGCTGGGTACATTTGTACTCACGTTTGCCTATTTTATGTTTTTGCAAAGAGACTTCAGTCTCACTAGTAGTTCCACGTGGACTTCGACGTTTAGCTTGTTACCTCAGCTACGATCTTGTGCCCTCGGCAGGATCTGGTAGATAGTCAGGCTTCTCAGCCTTTTTCATTTATAGATGTCTGTACTCAGACATGATAGCTTCCGCTTGTGCTTTGATTTGTATGCTCTGATTGTTGGGTCATGAGACCCCTGTTTGTAATATCTCGCTCCTCGGAGCCTAATGAATAAACTACTTGAGTCGTAGAGTCATTTTGTGATACCATGTTGTATTGCACATATCGAGCATATTGTGTGTATGTTATTGAAATGCTTGGTATGTGTGGGATCTGACTATCTAGTTGTTTATCTTTAGTAGCCTCTCTTACCGGGAAATGTCTCCTAGTGTTTCCACCGAGCCATGGTAGCTTGCTACTGCTCCGGAACACTTAGGCTGGCCGGCATGTGTCCTTC
>NW_021312834.1:0-1155 GCF_002162155.2 Triticum dicoccoides
CGTCGTCGCTCCGGTCCATCTCCGGCCGCACCAAGGACTCCGTCGCACTCACTGTGAGCTTAGCCATCTTCCCCTCCCTTCCGTTCTTGCTCCCGAGCCGTGTAGCAACCTCCCGGAGCTCAACCGCACCCACCGCCGTGGAGCTCGTCGCCGACGTGCTCCCGGTCATCCTCCGGCCACAAACTGGTGTCCATCATGCTCACCGTGTCACTTAGCATCTAGCTAGCCACTCCCCGAGCCTCACCGACCCCTCTAGCGTCAAGTTCGTCTTCGGCCGAACCCCGGTGGCCGCCAAACTCGTCGCCGGCGCCAACTCCGGCCACCCCGACCCCAACGGACTCCGCCAAGAGCTGCGGTTTGTCCTCAGCTCCACTCCGGTGGTCTCCGCGGCCCATTTGGTGGCCGAAATGGCCAAAACCACTCCCGCCGCCGCGTCGGGCTCGCCAGCGGCTAAACGCCGGCGTCGCTGGTTTTGACTTTGACCACGGGTGGGCCCTGGTTGACTCCCCTGAGTCAATGACAGGTGGGGCCCAGCCCTATTAATTAAACAGGATTAGTTTTAATTAAATTTTAATTAAAATAATCACCCTGACATGCGGGACCCTCTGTCAGGTTTGACCCAAACCTGTTCCGTTGACCTGCTGACGTCACACTGATGTCAGGCTGACGCAGTAATTGATTTTCTGGTTTTAATTTAAATCAGGAAATTCCAAAATATAATTTAAACTTCAAAAATTCATAACTTTTATTCTGTAACTCCAAATTGGACAAATTATATATGAAAAATGATCAGAAAAATCCAATCTATCCATCTGTACTATTTTCATGCATGATCAAACAAGTTAAATTGATGTTTTAAACAGAACAAGGAAAAGCACCTTTAAAAGGCCATGTTTGAGTTTGAAATTTGAATCTTTGATTCAAATTTGTTCAAACCCTTCTGGTTTTAGTTGCATTAGCCCAACACACTCATATTGCCATGTTTCATGCATGCATCATATTGTTGCACATTGTTTGGTGATGGTTGTGTATCGGTGTCCTTGCGACAGGTTCTGCCTCCGAGGAGTACCGTGATTACCCTAACGAAGAACCGTATCAGTGCATCGAACCCTCAGGCAAGCAACCAACCATTTGATCATATCGATACAATCCCAT
>NW_021312835.1:0-1186 GCF_002162155.2 Triticum dicoccoides
CGTCGTCGCTCCGGTCCATCTCCGGCCGCACCAAGGACTCCGTCGCACTCACTGTGAGCTTAGCCATCTTCCCCTCCCTTCCGTTCTTGCTCCCGAGCCGTGTAGCAACCTCCCGGAGCTCAACCGCACCCACCGCCGTGGAGCTCGTCGCCGACGTGCTCCCGGTCATCCTCCGGCCACAAACTGGTGTCCATCATGCTCACCGTGTCACTTAGCATCTAGCTAGCCACTCCCCGAGCCTCACCGACCCCTCTAGCGTCAAGTTCGTCTTCGGCCGAACCCCGGTGGCCGCCAAACTCGTCGCCGGCGCCAACTCCGGCCACCCCGACCCCAACGGACTCCGCCAAGAGCTGCGGTTTGTCCTCAGCTCCACTCCGGTGGTCTCCGCGGCCCATTTGGTGGCCGAAATGGCCAAAACCACTCCCGCCGCCGCGTCGGGCTCGCCGGCGGCTAAACGCCGGCGTCGCTGGTTTTGACTTTGACCACGGGTGGGCCCTGGTTGACTCCCCTGAGTCAATGACAGGTGGGGCCCAGCCCTGTTAATTAAACAGGATTAGTTTTAGTTAAATTTTAATTAAAATAATCACCCTGACATGCGGGACCCACTGTCAGGTTTGACCCAAACCTGTTCCGTTGACCTGCTGACGTCACACTGATGTCAGGCTGACGCAGTAATTGATTTTCTGGTTTTAATTTAAATCAGGAAATTCCAGAATATAATTTAAACTTCAAAAATTCATAACTTTTATTCTGTAACTCCAAATTGGACAAATTATATATGAAAAATGATCAGAAAAATCCAATCTATCCATCTGTACTATTTTCATGCATGATCAAACAAGTTAAATTGATGTTTTAAACAGAACAAGGAAAAGCACCTTTAAAAGGCCATGTTTGAGTTTGAAATTTGAATCTTTGATTCAAATTTGTTCAAACCCTTCTGGTTTTAGTTGCATTAGCCCAACACACTCATATTGCCATGTTTCATGCATGCATCATATTGTTGCACATTGTTTGGTGATGGTTGTGTATCGGTGTCCTTGCGACAGGTTCTGCCTCCGAGGAGTACCGTGATTACCCTAACGAAGAACCGTATCAGTGCATCGAACCCTCAGGCAAGCAACCAACCATTTGATCATATCGATACAATCCCATGTTCTCGCTCCTGCTCTCTTTTACTGCATTA
>NW_021312836.1:0-2341 GCF_002162155.2 Triticum dicoccoides
GGGAGATGAACTACGATAGCAAGCTCCAAAACATGAGCTGGTTCTGCTACAAATATGTGAACACGTTGTCCCAGACAAGCATGCCCACATGGTAGTCTTACGATAAAACACTAACGAGTTCTGGTTGGGAACCATCAGCGAGGATATCGAAGTTCTTTCATAAGTCCGGATTAGCTCTTATGAAGGAACTCCTTCTCCTTGAACAAATCAATCAGTGGCTTGGTGTGCTAGGGATACATATAGATTGAAGGTTGCAAGTCTTCAAACCACAGCATTCTTCGCACGTGTGCATGACTGATTTGGAATGATTCCAAAGAAAGCAACATTGACTTTCTCGAATCCACGGCGGCAACTTGCATCAGATGCACATGAATTAAAGGAAGTCACTACTTACATCCGAACATATGCTTCATGAACTAGCATGAACAAATGCTTTCAAAAGTTTCCAACACTAGCTTAATGTTCAACAAAATCATGGAGGAGATAAGGATGTTGTCAATGGGCTCAACAACAATTCATCCGGGTTTCCTTTTAAAAGGCATTCCATAGTTAAGTGAACGCGGTGATAGCATTGGTCAGACCAAAGATGTAATGGTGTATGCTCGAGGGATCAACCACGAATAAGACAACATTACGAGCATCGTTGGTACTGATTTGATTTGACGATAGCCCACACTCAAATCAAAGGATTGATAAGACAATAGGTCCAGCAACTGATCACAAGGACCAATCGATGAAGATATCATCTTTCTTCAACACACACTACACAAGAATATCCCTTTGGAACGAACTAAGTTAGGCAAGCTTTTATCTTCCAACTCTCCAAGTTGTTGTCTAGCTTAACCAACTAGCTCAGGGGTATCCAACACGGATTCTTGGAGAAAGGGGTGGTTTACAGGATAGACCAACTTGATCACGAGCTCAACATAACAGTCAGGTGACAACCGGGTAATACTTCCGAGAGGATATACGGAAAATCACGAACCATCGATATGTCTCTAAGCTCGAGAACAATCTTGCTTTTCAGGGCAAGATGATATGATCAAAAAGAAAAAATGAGGGATTGACACAATCCTAGCTCATTGATCGAAGAGTGCACCGGAAATAAGGACTAGGTAGCACGATCAGTCTTAGAATGATAATTCAATAACCAGCATGCTAAGAATGAGAATATTGTCCATTAACTACCAAGCAACGGAGTTGCTAGGAGTATTGATTTCGCACATCACAATTCATTTGTCGGTATTCCGGTTGCATCAACATGAGGGCCGAGGAATGACAATGATGGCAGGAAGTATCACGGTACCAAGAGTTCATAGGATGGTGTGCAATTCCTACAACAATCTCGATATAAAATATGTAATACTCCAAGGTAGAGCAGAACAAAAGCTAGACTGGCATTTTGATCTGCGGAGCACAACTTCTTTGACCCAATCCTGGATAGGGAAGAGGTACTGGAGTTTATTTCTCCTAGTCATTCTGCGATAGAATGGCTTGACGGACCACAAGAGTAATAGGCATCGATAAACGAACGCACGCATACTCTTGACCATCAATTGATAGACGAGGGCCAGAAAACAACTAAAGAGGGACAACTCAAAGGAACATATGATTTTCTGAGTTGTGAATGCATAGATTAGCATGTCGAACGAGTTCAACATATTTCTTCCGGACAATCCATGCGGAAAGGTAGAACTGGCAGAGTCACAATTCTGAATGGAGAACCCATCGAGAGCACTCCTGTTGTGATCTTTTGATCCAACAAACTTTTGCCGTAAGTGGTTCATGGTATTTGGAAGAAGGATATACCACGGACCTCGAGAACTACTGCAAAGGTTACTAATATCCTAAAGGCGCTAGCAATTACTATCAACATGAAGTAAGTAGAGTGAATTTCGGGTTCAAGAACCCAGGAATAGAATACCTACTACTAAGTAGCATCACGGAATGCTTTCGAGGATAAAGGCCAGAATCATCACACTGGGACACCAATCATGGCTAAATTACTAGGTGATCCCCTAAGACACCTAGGGTCATAATAATATCTCCAACATATATGCCAAGGTAACGGAGTACCTCAACTCGCTGATTAGTGTGGTTAATCTGGCCCATGGGAACGTTGAAATGGAAGAAAGGATTTGCAAATGCATCAGACTACTTAGAAACCTGGGATGACTCGGACAGCATAACGGCTGTAAATGCTCAGAAAAGATTTGAGACATTCACAAAAATGGTGGCATAACCACTCAGAGGCACAATATCAAGGTCTCGAGATCAATAATTAACATACAGAAGTACTAGGAACTGAAACGAGGCTTGAATCAACAATCTTATAAGTCTA
>NW_021312837.1:0-2112 GCF_002162155.2 Triticum dicoccoides
CAGATTTAATTCTGGGCATGCACATACAGTTTGAACGACCAAATAGACAAACCAACAGTGAAGTGATGTGTATCATGTGCATACAAATGAGAGTCGTGCATGTTCCAGAAGAGAGGGGGCGGGGGTGGGGAGGGGGCGGGGGGTTGAAGTTCACCAGCCGCTAGGAGGGGGGAGGAGACGAATCCACCCCATGAGAAGCAACCGTCCATTGAGAGGCACGCCATCCACCATTAGTAATAGTGGGCTCGTCAGGGACGGCCAAGGGTGCAGGACTGGCACTGACAGACACAAAAGCCTTATTAGTTGAATTTCAAATCAAACATGAGAGGGAAATTAAAGGCAAAGGAAGATGTATACAGAAAATTGAGGCATTTTAATTAGCAATAGAAGTGAAAGGCACCATTTTGATTAATCCTTTTGTCCAAACAGAGATAACGTTGTACTACACAAACAGAGATAATTACGCTTTCCTCTTGAGGATTTCAAGATATATTAAAGATTCAGCTTTTGTTACAATTCCATCAATGCAATTTTCACAACTTTCCTCTTGAGGATTTAAAGATATATTATAGGTACAGCTTTTGTTTCAATTCCGTCAAAGCAATTTCACATCTGATGCTCCATATATACGACAGAAATGCATAGTAGTTATCTAACAACTTGAATCTGTATAAGAAGGTGAGGTTAGAAGATTACCCTTTTGTTACTTGGCATCAGGGCCTCCCAATTTGCTTGGGGTTTCTTCTCCATCTGCGACCTTCCATCCCCTGCTTGTGGTTGTTTCACCTGGTGCCTTCTAGTAATCACAAATCAAACCGTAAGTAAAGAAACAGAGAGAGAAGCAATAACCATGAAGAAAGTTTCAGTTTTTCTCACACCTAATCAATTATTGTGATAGATGCGCTCTAGCAAGCAAATCCAGGATCTATCCTCTACTCTCTGCAGAGAAACAAGTTTTTTTATATAAGAAAATCTAGCAAGCAAGCGAGTTCAGGCGAAAACGAACAGAGAGTACTTGGTAGCAAGCAAGCTAACAGACTGACATACAATTTGCTCATAGATTTACTATCTTGATGTAGCAATAGACAAATTTGGGTGATTATTATGTTAAACATTACACTTGGTGCTTAGTAGCTAACACAGGCACACCCATGCAAATAGTTGGTCGTACTGGTAATAAATAGCTAAATTCTGTTTGATTTTCCCAGGTTTTCTACATGACCGGGCTTATTTAGGTCAGGTATGTTACTTAACTAGTAGTGTTGGTGCAGTTAACATGTGCCTGGGTTTGTACAGAAACCGAGCTAATCCTGGCAACCTCGAATCAAGTAGCAGATTATTTGCATAGATTGGCAAAGAAAAACCAGCTAGATCCAGGTTTAAATGAGGGCTACTATTTATCATGCTCTAGTCACAGAATCTAGCAGAATATTGCTACTCCTAGTTTGGTTTAACAACCAAGCAGAATAGAAACTAGGCAGGCAGGCTAGAGCAGAGCAGCGAAAAAAACAGACCGACCTCCATGTGTGGCGGTCTGGATCGGAATCGACGATGTCATCCTCATCAACTCAGGTCCTGGTTGTCCATGGAGTCAGGCACCTGCTGCTGCGCCAAGTCAAACAGAAAAATAAATTAAATGGGATCTGGTCTGATAGAGGAGATAGAGGAGAGGATGTGGATCAAAGGAAGGCTGCTCACCACAGTCGTCACTGGTCTCAAATGCTGAGAGGTCACACATTCAGTTTTAAGAACGGAGAACGCATTGTAATTATCTTGAGGTCTGGGAGATGTCCAAACAAAATAAATGATGTCTCAAAGATGATGAGTTTGACAGCAAGGAAATCAGAACAAGAACAAGAGAATTCTTGGTGCCAAATTAACCACCACGTGCATATATATACTGATTACCCAAAGGAAAACCATGTAATAGCAAGCAAGGCCATGAAAACCACCAAGTACATAGGTATGGATATCTATCAAAGTGGCAGTTGCAAAACGATGCCATGTCTCGCATTTGCATGTAAAAAAACTGAACCCCAATGCTCTACTGTACAAACATAGATAATTACGCTTTCCTTTTGAGGATTTCAAGATATATTTTAGGTTCAGCTT
>NW_021312838.1:0-1109 GCF_002162155.2 Triticum dicoccoides
TGGTGCTAACTTTCCTTTGACTCCAAATCTCTTAATACCTCGAAGTGGAGACACTCGAAGATATGCTCTATCTCCCACTTCATAGATCACTTCCTTGCGTTTAGCATCAGCATAACTTTTCTGCCTTGACTGGGCTATCTTAAGTCTGTCACGAATCAACTTGACCTTCTCCTCTGAATCCCTGATCAAATCAGGTCCAAATAATTTGCGATCTCCAACTCCATTCCACATCAAAGGTGTCCTGCATTTCCTGCCATACAATGCCTCGAAAGGGGCCATCTGCAAACTGGCTTGGTAGCTGTTGTTATACGAGAACTCTGCGTAGGGTAAGTTATCATCCCAACTAGACCCATAGTCTAGCGCACAAGCTCTCAGCATGTCCTCCAGAATCTGATTGACTCTCTCTGTCTGCCCATCAGTCTGTGGATGGAAGGCTGTACTAAACTCTAGCCTGGTACCCAAAGTTTCATGCAACTGATTCCAAAACTTTGAGGTAAACTGTGTTCCTCTATCTGATACGATGCTCCTCAGAACTCCATGCAGACATACAATCCTGGTCATATATATCTTTGCCAGCTTAGCACTTGTATAGGTGGTCTTCACTGGAATGAAGTGAGCAACCTTGGTCAAACAATCCACTATCACCCAAATGGAATCATAACCTGAACGGGTCCTGGGTAACCCCGTGATAAAGTCCATACCAAGTTTATCCCATTTCCAATCAGGTATTGGCAACGGCTGAAGTAAACCTGCTGGTTTCTGATGCTCTGCCTTTACTCTCTGACATACATCACATATTGCCACATACTCGGCAATCTCTCTCTTCATATCGGCCCACCAAAAACTTTCCTTCAAGTCCAAATACATCTTGGTGTTGCCTGGGTGTATCGAATATGGTGAGTCATGAGCCTCCTGAAGAATCAACTTCCTGATCTCTGGATCATTGGGTACACAAATTCGTTGCTCAAACCATATGGTTCCATTTTCATCCTCACGGAATCCTTTTGCTTTCCCTTTTCTCATCATTTCCTTTATCTCAGCAATACCTTGGTCCAACTTCTGGGCTTCTCTGATTCTGCCCAACAAGGTGGACTGTACCTCGAGTGCGG
>NW_021312839.1:0-1777 GCF_002162155.2 Triticum dicoccoides
GGGGGGGGCACGCCCCGAAGACGCGTCCCGCCTCTTCGGACATGCCACCACACCACCCCGCCTGTATGAGGGCCCGGTGCGACGCTCCGGTGGCATTGCTACCCCCCAATGCACCCGTCCCGCCTAACCCTGTAGCGTTTGACCACGGGATCTAGCCCTTTGACTTTGCACGGACGGGCTTTGACCAGTGGACATACCCACCCGGTTGTGTTAAGTCAGCCCATAGGAACACTTTGGAGCAACATCCGGGCCAGACCCACAGCAAGATCCCCTCCGTGTAGACCCGAGGCGTCCATTTCCCCCCTCCAGGTGCCGGCGGCGGCGCCGTCCGTGAGGGGGGCACACCGCGGACACGCGTGCCGGGCGTTTGCAACCGCCACAACACTTCCAGACTTATGAGAGGCCGCCTACGCAAGATTTGGCGGCATGCTAGCCACCGGAGGCCGCCGGCCACAGCCGTAGACGCGCGAAGGGCAATCCGTGTAGAGGGAATTTTTTGGATACTTCTCCATCACCAAAAATTATGAAAAAATACCATCGTTCCAATAGCACATGTGCTCACGTCGTGCAAAAAAACTCATGATTTTATCGCGCTCCGAGTATTTAGTAATATTGACGCTGCATCGTTACCGCAGAACGTCTACTACCGTGTCATCGCCGTCCGTGAGGGGGGGGGGCACGCCCCGGAGACGTGTCCCGCCTCTTCGGACATGCCACCACACCACCCCGCCTATATGAGGGCCCGGTGCAACGCTCCGGTGGCATTGCTACCCCCCCAGTGCACCCGTCCCGCCTAACCCTGTAGCGTTTGACCACGGGATCTAGCCCTTTGACTTTGCATGGACGGGCTTTGACCAGTCGCCACAACACTTCCAGACTTGTGAGAGGCCGCCTACGGAAGACTTGGCGGCATGCTAGCCCCCGGAGGCCGCCGGCCACAGCAGTAGACGCGCGAAGGGCAATCCGCGTAGAGGAAATTTTTCGGATACTTCTCCATCACCAAAAGTTATGAAAAAATACCATCGTTCCTATAGCACATGTGCCCACGTCGTGCAAAAAAAAAACTCATGATTTTATCGTGCTCCGAGTATTTACTAATATTGACGCCACATCGTTATTGAAGAACATCTACTACGGTGTCATCGCCGTCCGTGAGGGGGGGGGCACGCCCCGGAGACGCGTCCCGCCTCTTCGGACATGCCACCACACCACCCCGCCTGTATGAGTGCCCAGTGCGACGCTCCGGTGGCGTTGCTACCCCCCCAGTGCACCCGTCGCGCCTAACCGTGTAGCGTTTGACCACGGGATCTAGCCCTTTGACTTTGCACGGACGGGCTTTGACCAGTGGACCTCCCCACCCGGTTGTGTTAAGTCAGCCCATAGGAACACTTTGGAGCAACATCCGGGCCAGACCCACAGCAAGATCCCCTCCGTGTAGACCCGACGCGTCCGTTTCCCCCCTCCAGGTGCTGGCGGCGGCGTCGTCCGTGAGGGGGGCACACCCCGGACACGCGTGCCGGGCGTTTGCAACCTCCACAACACTTCCAGACTTGTGAGTGGCCGCCTACGCAATATTTGGCGGCATGCTAGCCCCCGGAGGCCGCCGGCCACAGCCGTAGACGCGCGAAGGGCAATCCTCGTAGAGGGAATTTTTCGGATACTTCTCCATCACCAAAAATTATGAAAAAAATACCATCGTTCCTATAGCACATGTGCCCACGTTGTGCAAAAAAACTCATGATTTTATCGTGCTCCATTATTTACTAATATTGACGCC
>NW_021312840.1:0-1066 GCF_002162155.2 Triticum dicoccoides
TCCGTTCGTCTTTTGTTGTTGCAGGAGGCGCATGGAGGAGGATTAATGGGACACTTTGGCGTGAAGAAGACGGAGGACGTACTTGCTACACATTTCTTTTGGCCAAAGATGAGACGGGATGTTGAGCGTTTTATTGCTCGATGCACTATATGTCAAAAAGCTAAGTCACGACTCAATCCTCATGGTTTATATATGCCTTTGCCTGTACCTAGTGTTCCTTGGGAGGATATATCTATGGACTTTGTTTTAGGTTTACCTCGAACAAAGAAGGGGAGGGATAGCATATTTGTTGTCGTGGATAGATTCTCGAAAATGGCACACTTTATACCATGTCATAAAAGCGATGATGCTGTTAATGTTGCTGATTTGTTCTTTCGTGAAATTATTCGCTTGCATGGTGTGCCAAATACTATTGTTTCAGATCGTGATACTAAATTTCTTACCCACTTTTTGGAGATGTTTATGGGCTAAGTTGGGGACTAAACTGCTTTTTAGTACTACTTGTCACCCCCAAACTGATGGACAAACTGAAGTAGTCAATAGAACGTTGTCTACTATGCTTAGGGCTGTCTTGAAGAATAATAAGAAAATGTGGGAGGAATGCTTGCCTCATATTGAATTTGCTTATAATCGTTCATTGCATTCTACTACTAAGATGTGCCCTTTTGAAGTTGTGTATGGTTTCCTACCTCGTGCACCTATTGATTTGTTGCCTCTTCCATCTTCGGAGAAGGTTAATTTTGATTCTAAACAACGTGCTGAATTGATTTTAAAAATGCATGAGTTAACTAAGGAAAACATTGAGCGCATGAATGCTAAATATAAACTTGCTGGAGATAAGGGTAGAAAACATGTTGTGTTTGCACCTGGAGATCTTGTTTGGTTACATTTGCGTAAGGATAGATTTCCTGATTTGCGCAAATCAAAGTTAATGCCACGTGCTGATGGTCCCTTTAAGGTGTTAGAGAAAATAAATGATAATGCATATAAACTTGAGCTGCCAGCAGATTTTGGGGTTAGTCCCACTTTTAACATTGCAGATTTGAAGCCTTATTTGGGTGAGGAA
>NW_021312841.1:0-2273 GCF_002162155.2 Triticum dicoccoides
TACGTACACACCCGATTAGCTGCAAATCACTGACCGATGAGCCTATGATTGATTCATCGACGACACATGAGAAAGTGAGAATATGCGCTGAAGCAATGTCCTTGTCGATGTCTGGCGTCTTCATTCCCGTTTTACTTGGTCAGACATCTTCTTGCTCCTCACGACCAGGTCGACCGCCTTGACGTCTGAATTCTCTCATGTTTTGTTTCTGATGATGGGAGGGTGCTTTAGGGGAGGCCATATGTTGGAACGAGGGAATGTTCTCAGATTTATACGGCAAACATTCCCTTTAATAAGGAGCAGAGAGAATGATGGGGACATTTTATTTGGCTGTTACCTGGCTGTACTTACTTGACAACTTTATCAGCTAACGAGAGAATGATGATTGTCCTTTCAAAAAAAAAAAAGAGGACGTGACCAACCGAATGAATGTACGTCACAAGTGCGGCAAGCTCAGGCTTATCGACAAAATATAAGACAGCGATATGTTCGGCCATGGTTCAAATGATGTACTCCTTGGAATTATGAGCAATTTATCATATGATTTAAATCCACATAAATAGTAGATAAAACATGACTATATATTAAAGATAGACAAGTCATGCAATCTAACAGAGAGAAGGCAAGTAACATTTGAAGATGTGAATTAGAACAGAACATATCTAGAACAGATACTAGAGGAAGAAACTCTAGCAGGATCTTGGACAAAAAGAACACGAACACGCACTGAGTTGCGGCAGTAGCATTGCCGTTGGCGTTGACGTTGTCGCCCATGTCGTCGAAGAGGTTGTCAACGTCGGGGAAGAAGTCGTCGTTGGGGAAGTGGTCGTCGGCGTCAGTGGCGTCCTTGATGAAGAGGCCAGTAGTCGCGCAGAGCGCTTCCCAAAAACCTTATCACCTTTCTTCAGTATAAGACTCAAAGAGGTAGGGTTTCAGAGTCTTACTGTCCCGACCCGCGGAGCACACCGCAAGCCCGGATGGGGAAAAAATTTAGACAACGGCTCGGCTCATTCCCGCAACCCGCGGCGCGCGCGTCGTGAAAAGGCGAGGCGAGGCGTGGCGACGAAGGGGGGGCATACTTGTACGTCTCTCTTCTTCTCATGCTCATACATGCGGGAAAACAACCTCCCTTATAAGAAGACCCAACTCCTACTAAGTGAAAAGTATGATACTAAACTTTACTCCCACCTGTGAGCTAAGTGGGCCTTTAAGATTTGTTAGGAATTCTGAAAATAAAAATTGGGCTGGCCCAATATAGACTAAACTCCAACAATACTAATGGTAATGAAGGACTCCTCCCTCATTGGAAATGTATGCAAGGTGTTGACGTATAAATGTATAGCTCATCTTTCCCATCAGCTTGAGCTTTTGAATGAACTGGTTGGTGCGTCATGGTATCGGAGCCGAGAGGTCTTAAATTCAAGATCCGGCTGGCGCAATTTTAAAATAAGAATTTGCAGCTCATCTTTGACCCACGTTTAGGCTTGAGAGAGCCACATGTGAGAAAGTGTTGGCGTATAAATGCATAGTCCACCTTTCTTCACCAGCTTGAGTTTTTAGGTGAAGTGATTGGTCGTGCAATTCTACATAAGGTGCGCAGGCGCACTTTCAAAGCCGTAAGATAACATTAACTTAAAAAGTGGTTACTCTAATGATCACATTGTCAATGTGCCCGTCAGGGGTGCAGCTAACCAGATATAGATCAACATCTTTCACCTTTTTCTCCATGTATGACATGTGTTTGCTTTTCAGTGACCAGTCATTTGTTTACTGACTCACGCGGTCACGTCAGTACAACATAATTCATTAATGTTGAGAGAAGAATCAGTCGACCTGTATTGGGAAGAAACTAAACAAGTGTGAGCAGAGCATCAGAGCATGAGATACTTAGCCAGTCTTTGAGTGATGAGTGGTAAATTCAATAAGGACACTTAATAAGACATTCTATCTAATGCAATCTTTCCAAAAATATAACTTGCCACGGTAATTACTACTTACTATAGTTAACCTGATGTAGTAATAAACACGAGATGCGTTTTTCTCGTCACGAGGCGAAGCTCGCAGGAGGGTTTGCTAGTCCGCCACTGGCGTTCCTTGTCCTAGGACGATGCATGTGAGCTGCCGTCGTTGGTATTCTTCTCTATGTTGCAAGCACTTGGCCTTCAAGGTTCCAGATCAACAGTTGATTTATTTGTCTCTGTTCCATCAGCTTGATTTGTCGTGCAAGTTCTGACGTTGCATTGGATAATTATTCTCCAGTCCATTACGGAGTG
>NW_021312842.1:0-2208 GCF_002162155.2 Triticum dicoccoides
CAACAACCCCGTTACTCGGGTTTGTGTTTCAGTCACTCACGCAACCCACTATAAGTGAATCATGCACGTATTGCAACACCCTACAGCGGGAATCCCTCACGCTGGCGCGACACGGAGGGCACCATAGGACAGCACCAATAATAAAACATACAACTCGTACCAATCTAGATCATCAATCAACTCAAGGACAAAAGATATCTACTCAAAACATCATAAGATGGCAACACATCATTGGAGCATAATATGTAGCATAAAGCATCATGTTCAAGTAGGGATTACAGCGGGGTGCAGGAGAGTGGACCGCGTAAAAGAGATGAGGATGGTGATGATGATGGTGATGTTGATGAAGACGATCACCGCGGCGATGATTCCCCTCCCGATGGCACTCCGGTGCCACCAAGAGAGAGGAGGAGAGGTTCTCCCCCTTGTGCTTCCTCCTCCATGGCTTTGCCCCTCTAGTCCTTGGCCTTCATGGTGATGATGGCCCCTCCGAGATCCTCCTCCATGGCCTCCGGTGAAGATGGCCCCCTCCGGCACCCTGCCGGAGAGGGCCTAGATTGATTTCTCGTGGCTACACAGGCTTGCGGCGGCGGAACTTCCGATCTAGGTTAATTCCCGAAAGTTTCAGTATTTATAGGAATTGTTGGTGTTGGTTTCACGTCAGGGGGGTCTCCGGGCCGTCCACGAGACAGGGGGGGCACCCCCCCCCCCCAGGGGGCGCGCCCTCCAATCTCATGGGCAGCCCGGAGCTCTTCTGGCCCAACTCCAATGCTCCGTGGTCTTCTTTTGGTCCATAAAAAATCCTCAAAAATTGGCAAGACATTTGGACTCCGTTTGGTATCCCTTTTCTGTAAAACACAAAAACAAGGAGAAAACAGAAACTGGCACTGGGCTCTAGGTCAATAGGTTAGTCCCAAAAATCATATAAAATGATATATAAATGCATATAAAACACCATAGATGGGTAATATAATAGCATGAATACTTCATAAATTATAATTTTTTTGGAGACGTATCAGGGACCGACATGCAACTCGGTGGGACCGATATGGTTAGGGTTAGGGCATAATGTAATCTCGGTGAGACCGATTACACAAACTCGGTGAGACCGATTTTGGTAATTAGCTAACCAGAGAGTTGGTCAGGTAAACTCGGTGGGACCGATTCGCTCTTTTCAGTGAGACCGAAATGTTACGAAAGGGAAACAAAGAGTTTACATTGCAATCTCGGTGGGACCGATCGTTCACTTCGGTTAGACCGAAACGTTAATAAGGGAAACAGAGAGATTACAATCCCATCTCGATGAAACCGAGATCCCTATCGGTGAGACCGATTTGCCTAGGGTTTGTGGCAGTGGCTATGACATCTAAACTCGGTGGCGCTGGATAGAAAGAATTGGTGAGACCGATTTTGACTTAAGGTTTAGGTCATATGTGGATATGAGAAAGTAGTCGAGGGTTTTTGGAGCATATCACTAAGCACTTGAAGCAAGAGGCTCATTAAGCAACACCTCATCCCTCCTTGATAGTATTGGCTTTTCCTATAGACTCAATGTGATCTTGGATCACTAAAATATAAAATGTAGAGTCTTGAGCTTTTGAGCTTGAGCCAATCCTTTTGTCCTTAATATTTTGAGGGATCCACTTTCATCATCCATGCCATGCCATTCATTGAGCTTTCCTGAAATATTTGTCTTGGTATAGTATTAGCTCAATGAGCTATATGTTGATATGAATTACCAAAACCACCTAGGGATAGTTGCACTTTCAATCTCCCCCTTTTTGGTAATTGATGACAACATATAGATCAAAGCTTCGACAAATGATAATAGGATTGAAAAACATTGTCGCTTTGAGAAGTATGTGATAAGCAAGAGCTCCCCCCAAATTTGTGCATATTTTAAGATTTGCTTTGGACTGCAAATGCACAAGGAATTAGGCTCATGGGTTACTCTTCCATGTCACATACATCTTGGTGGAGCACTCAAAATAATAAATATTGAATACATGCACTCATCACCAAGCAAAGTGAATGATCATATAGGGATAAATAAGATAATATCATCTAACAAGCATAAGTGTAGCTTATGATCAAACACATGATCATCAATGTCTCACAGATAATAGCATAGTATCTCAAGCAAGCAAAAGCAAACAAAGTTCAACCAAGAAGACAAGAGAGAACAAAAGCAAACTCTCTCTCTCTCTC
>NW_021312843.1:0-2208 GCF_002162155.2 Triticum dicoccoides
CAACAACCCCGTTACTCGGGTTTGTGTTTCAGTCACTCACGCAACCCACTATAAGTGAATCATGCACGTATTGCAACACCCTACAGCGGGAATCCCTCACGCTGGCGCGACACGGAGGGCACCATAGGACAGCACCAATAATAAAACATACAACTCGTACCAATCTAGATCATCAATCAACTCAAGGACAAAAGATATCTACTCAAAACATCATAAGATGGCAACACATCATTGGAGCATAATATGTAGCATAAAGCATCATGTTCAAGTAGGGATTACAGCGGGGTGCAGGAGAGTGGACCGCGTAAAAGAGATGAGGATGGTGATGATGATGGTGATGTTGATGAAGACGATCACCGCGGCGATGATTCCCCTCCCGATGGCACTCCGGTGCCACCAAGAGAGAGGAGGAGAGGTTCTCCCCCTTGTGCTTCCTCCTCCATGGCTTTGCCCCTCTAGTCCTTGGCCTTCATGGTGATGATGGCCCCTCCGAGATCCTCCTCCATGGCCTCCGGTGAAGATGGCCCCCTCCGGCACCCTGCCGGAGAGGGCCTAGATTGATTTCTCGTGGCTACACAGGCTTGCGGCGGCGGAACTTCCGATCTAGGTTAATTCCCGAAAGTTTCAGTATTTATAGGAATTGTTGGTGTTGGTTTCACGTCAGGGGGGTCTCCGGGCCGTCCACGAGACAGGGGGGCACCCCCCCCCCCCCAGGGGGCGCGCCCTCCAATCTCATGGGCAGCCCGGAGCTCTTCTGGCCCAACTCCAATGCTCCGTGGTCTTCTTTTGGTCCATAAAAAATCCTCAAAAATTGGCAAGACATTTGGACTCCGTTTGGTATCCCTTTCCTGTAAAACACAAAAACAAGGAGAAAACAGAAACTGGCACTGGGCTCTAGGTCAATAGGTTAGTCCCAAAAATCATATAAAATGATATATAAATGCATATAAAACACCATAGATGGGTAATATAATAGCATGAATACTTCATAAATTATAATTTTTTTGGAGACGTATCAGGGACCGACATGCAACTCGGTGGGACCGATATGGTTAGGGTTAGGGCATAATGTAATCTCGGTGAGACCGATTACACAAACTCGGTGAGACCGATTTTGGTAATTAGCTAACCAGAGAGTTGGTCAGGTAAACTCGGTGGGACCGATTCGCTCTTTTCAGTGAGACCGAAATGTTACGAAAGGGAAACAAAGAGTTTACATTGCAATCTCGGTGGGACCGATCGTTCACTTCGGTTAGACCGAAACGTTAATAAGGGAAACAGAGAGATTACAATCCCATCTCGATGAAACCGAGATCCCTATCGGTGAGACCGATTTGCCTAGGGTTTGTGGCAGTGGCTATGACATCTAAACTCGGTGGCGCTGGATAGAAAGAATTGGTGAGACCGATTTTGACTTAAGGTTTAGGTCATATGTGGATATGAGAAAGTAGTCGAGGGTTTTTGGAGCATATCACTAAGCACTTGAAGCAAGAGGCTCATTAAGCAACACCTCATCCCTCCTTGATAGTATTGGCTTTTCCTATAGACTCAATGTGATCTTGGATCACTAAAATATAAAATGTAGAGTCTTGAGCTTTTGAGCTTGAGCCAATCCTTTTGTCCTTAATATTTTGAGGGATCCACTTTCATCATCCATGCCATGCCATTCATTGAGCTTTCCTGAAATATTTGTCTTGGTATAGTATTAGCTCAATGAGCTATATGTTGATATGAATTACCAAAACCACCTAGGGATAGTTGCACTTTCAATCTCCCCCTTTTTGGTAATTGATGACAACATATAGATCAAAGCTTCGACAAATGATAATAGGATTGAAAAACATTGTCGCTTTGAGAAGTATGTGATAAGCAAGAGCTCCCCCCAAATTTGTGCATATTTTAAGATTTGCTTTGGACTGCAAATGCACAAGGAATTAGGCTCATGGGTTACTCTTCCATGTCACATACATCTTGGTGGAGCACTCAAAATAATAAATATTGAATACATGCACTCATCACCAAGCAAAGTGAATGATCATATAGGGATAAATAAGATAATATCATCTAACAAGCATAAGTGTAGCTTATGATCAAACACATGATCATCAATGTCTCACAGATAATAGCATAGTATCTCAAGCAAGCAAAAGCAAACAAAGTTCAACCAAGAAGACAAGAGAGAACAAAAGCAAACTCTCTCTCTCTCTC
>NW_021312844.1:0-1058 GCF_002162155.2 Triticum dicoccoides
GACTCTTGCGAAAGCACAACCGTGCCTATCACGGAAGCGAAACCGTGACTCTCACGAAAAGAAAAAAAACAGAAAACGTTTTTTTTCGTTTCCGAGAGGCACGACCGTGACTCTCGCAAAAGCAAAACCGTGCCTCTCGCGGAAGAAAAACCGTGACTCTCGCGAAAGGGGAAAAAAGCAAATGCGTCTTTTTGTGCAAAAGAAAAATGAAAAAAAAAATGTCGAAAAGCTAAGGAAGACTGGTGGAAAACCATAACATCAAAAAAACCAGAAAAAAACATTTAAAAAGCCGAAAACGTGTGCGAAAAAATAAAAATAATAAAATCCGAAGGGAGCGCCCAGAGCGCGACACGTGACGAATGGCTGAGAGCGCGCCAATTGGCGCTGACCGTTGCGAGGCTTCCGAAGAAGCGTTCGTTAATTAGTTACTCTCCAAATATAGGGCAGTTGGCTGCTACACTAAAACAAATACAACATCGCAAAGCTGCCCAAACGGGTTGGGATTGCTGGCCGGCCCGGTAGCACACCGACACGGCACGACACTACACGTGCTAAACGGGTCAGGCCCGACACGTGGCATGTCAAGGGCCGTGCCTGGGCATGAAGGCTGAGCATATGGATCGGCACGACACGACATATTTATTTATTTTATTCTTATTTAGAATTTTCTTAAAATACATATGGACGAAAAATAGCCCAGTACTTCAAATTTAGCCTTAAAAAGGCCTAGCATGCCGGCAGCCTAACAGGCTCGGCATGCAGCCGAGTTGGTCCACATAGCTCCTGGGTCGTGCTTGGGTAGAGGGGGCAGCACGCGGGCTGGCATGGACGCCCCTATATCTCGCCTTAAGCGAGACCAAAGGGAATTCTCGCGTCGAAGGCTACATGTCGGGCCGGCCAACTGTAGAGAATAGTTTCTGAAAATACAGAGTTAAAAATGGTACTAGTGAGGGACCGATCCTGGGATCGACTAGTTGATTCCCAATGCTGCTAGCAAATGCGACAGACTGGACTTTTTATACACTATGGAGAGCGCGGCCTACTAGAAGGAAATGTGC
>NW_021312845.1:0-1017 GCF_002162155.2 Triticum dicoccoides
TTTTTTCTTGGTTCTAAAATATCGTTTTGCTCTACCCCGCAGGCGACCATGGTCCGCACGATGACCGAAGGCATCGTGAATAGGTTTTTGAGGTCCACGAAGGCCGAGATGCTTCAAAAGAACGAGACGGAGATAAGATGTCCGTGTCGAAGATGCAAGCTGAATAGCCTTATTGCGGACCCGGATTCCGGGCAGGTGCGGGACCACCTGCTCTTGCGTGGTTTCATGGATGGCTATCGGTGGCAAGGTGATGAAGATGACTACGAAGTCGTCCATGGGGGCCGGGCAAGAAATGAGGAAGGGCAGCAAGACAACCACCGCGGCTCGGGCGGGCGAGAAGACGAAGAATCCCCAGGAGATGATCACGACGGTGATGCTGTACACAGTCATCATGTAGAAGAAGATGCAGGACATGATGATGATGCCGGCGGAGCAGACGAAGCTGGACCATCGATGGGCTGGGTGCAGGACCCTCATATTCAAGAGCTGCTTCTCAAGCAGACGGATAACGCAAGAGCTGCCGCCCGAGAGAAAGCCAAGATGGATCAACTTGAGTTAGACGCGGTTGCTCCATTGTATGAAGGATGCAGGCCCGAGGATACCCGCCTGAAAGTAACGCTCATGGCTCTGGAGATGAAGGTAAAACACAAAATGACCGACGCATGCTTCGACGAGAACATGTCATTCTGGCACGAACGTCTTCCCAAGGGGAACAAGTGCCCGACCAGTTTGGAGGAGGCGAAGAAAATCGTGTGTCCTCTGGATTTACCGCACGTGAAATACCATGTGTGCATGAACAATTGCATCATTTATCGGGACGAGCACGCGGAGTCTACCATATGTCCGGTGTGCGGTGTCACTCGATACAAGAAGAGGAAGAAAGCTCCTCGAAAAGTGGTGTGGTACTTTCCGATCACTCCTCGTCTGCAGCGGTATTTCGCGGATCCTAAGGTAGAAAAGCTCCTGCGTTGGCACGCGGATAGGGAGGAGAAGAAGCGAGAAGATGACGCAAATGAT
>NW_021312846.1:0-5545 GCF_002162155.2 Triticum dicoccoides
CACACCCCTCCCGATGAACAGGACCCCCGTTTTGACCGTAGCGCTCCAACACAAGTCCGTTTCGTCCGTTTTGCGGTACGCCACACCCCTCCCGATCAACAGGACCCCCGTTTCGACCGTAGGAGGTCCGTTTCCTCCGTTTTGTGGTATGCCACACCCCTCTCGATCAACAGGACCCCCGTTTTGACCGTAGGAGGTCCGTTTCCTCCGTTTTGCAGTACACGACACCCCTCCCGATCAACAGGACCCCCGTTTCGACCGTAGGAGGTCCGTTTCCTCCGTTCTGCGGTACGCCAGGCCTCGTTTCCATCGCTTGTTCCGTCCAAGCCCTCCCTATGAACACGACCACACATTCTGTTCCGACCCAGCCGGTTGGCTCCCACGCGTTCCGTTGCCTCCCGATGAACACGACGCATTCCGTTGCCTCCCCATGAACACGACGATGATGCTGTTTCTTTGTTTCCACCCAGCCATGTACACGAGCCCTCGCCGTACGTATGCGCGAGTAGGCGTTCGAGACTCTTTCTTGCACCCTGGCCGTTGTACGTACGTGTACATGCTACATGCGCGCCTCTACTACAACACATGCGCGCTTCTACTACGACATGTGCGCGCCTCTACATCTAGCAGTATATATGTACATACACGTTCGCGACTAGAATGACAATGCTACATATGCTTCGACCAGGTGGGTCTCGACTGTCAGGCACTTCCTTGCGTGCGAACATGTCACTGGTGGGCCCCAGCAGTCAGGGGGGCGAATCATTTTTTTTCCCGGACGCACTTCCTTGCATGCAAAGATGTAGCTGGTGGGTCCCAGCAGTCAGGGGGAAACATTTTTTTTGCAAAATACAGTGGCCCGTTCGGTGGGTCCCCGCTGTCAGGTGGAGGAATAATTTTTTTGCGCGTAATAAGGAGGCACTTCCTTGCCGCGGCCGTGGACCCAGCTGTCAGCCTCTCCACGTACAGTCCACGTCCGATGGAAGTCATTCCTTGACCACGTTGACCACCCTGCACCGAGAGCACCACGGCGGTGGACGATGGTGAGGCCTAGGAAGGGGATGACTCGGAGCCGGGGAAGACGCAGCAGTGGATGCCCACACGAAGAGGAGTACGAGGGTTCACTGGTTTGGCTGCGGTGTGAGGCTGCTGTCACCGCAGAATAACAGGGGGTGTGGGTGAGTAGAGGGATGGCCTGGCCAGCGGTGGGAATAGTAGGGGCGGTGAGGCCTCCGCGGCATCACAGCCGGCCACGGGAGGCAGGAGCACGCGGCACGACCGGTGCTGGTTTGGGCGGCTGGAGCAAGAAGACCAGAGGTTGAAGAAGCACTACGGGCGTTGGATGAACATCATATGGTAACAGGAGCTAGAATCATTCATATTGACTAAGTTGACAAAGCCTTCCTTCCCCGTCAACTTGGTAGGCCCACAAGTCAGCCTCCCACTATGCTGGGTTCCAGCTAGCAGGGGGAGTATTCATTTTTTTGTGCGTAATAAGGAGACACTTCTGGTGGGCCCGAGCTGACAGCGGGGGGAACGTTTTTTCGCAAAATACGGTGGCCCGTCCGGTGGGTCCCAGCAGTCAGGGGGAAACGTTTTTTCATGAAATATTGGTGGCCCGTCCAGTGGGTCCCTGCTATCAGGTGGAGGAATAATTATTTTCTGCGTAATAAGGAGGCACTTCCTTGCGGCCGTCGTGGACCCAGCTGTCAGCCTCTCCATGTACAGTACTCTTCCGATAGAATTCGGTCGTTGATCACATTGACCACGCCGCGCCGAGAGCACCACGACGGTGGACGTCGGCAAGGCCTAGAAAGGGGAAGACGCGACAGTGGAAGCCCGCGCGGAGAGGAGTACGAGGGTTCACCGGTTCGGCTGCAGTGTGAGGCTGCCGTCGCCGCAGAATAACAGGGGGTGTGGGTGAGTAGAGGGATGCCCTGGCCAGCGGTGGGAGTAGTAGGGGGCGCTGAGGCCTGACTACTTTTTATGTTTTCATGAATCTCAGATTCTGAACAACATCATAGTGATTATGAGCTTGCACGCATGAAAAGAATAAAGCAGAACAATGCCATGGCCGTCAAACTTGGCATTAAGGGACTGAAATGAAGTCTGGATGCAATGCAATGCAAACACTCTCCACCTATAGATTCATGCTCAGAATATGATCCTAACAGTGATTCTGAGCTAGAGGGAGACCTAAGTCAATGTAGCTCCCTAGCGCAGGAGTCAGAGGAAGATGCCCTATCTTATTCACCCATCAAGGTATTTGCTCTAACTTTCCAAGGTTACATTGCTCGCACATATCTTGCAACTGATGCTTTTCATTGCTTCTACTTTGTTGAACTGCCATTAGCTTAGTTTACACATCGTGTATGTCTATACGCCCCGCCTATCCATTTTCAGTACATATTCCATCTGTCATCATACCATATTTATCAATTCAAATGATGTTCTAGTGTATCAGACGTTCAAAAGGAAGAGGGCGATTGCTAATCGTGGAGGAGCATAAGCAAAGTATTGGGAAAAGGTAGTGGCACCTAATAAATCAAATAGCCCATTAGGTGTAGTTGCAATATCACCTGACCCACAAAACACCCCAACTCTAGCAGACTCTAGCCCTACTACACTGGTCATTTCTGATGCCCCAACTCAGCAGACCCCAACTGCAGCAAACAATATGATTATGCCAGTTGACATAGCACCAGCTGTACGGTGCAAAACCCCCATTCCAGCAAAGAGTACACCAAATCCAGTTGCCAAATCCCTTTTCGAACCAGAGAGAGCCCAAATTGCAGCAAATAGGATCCCTATTCCATTTCTTCTCAGTTTAGAAGATGAATCTTATGTTGTTGTCAAGAACTTTGTGCGCATCTTTCCTTCATGGAAAGATTATACCGCAGACACAGAATAATTTCTAGTCTTCCTACGCAACTTATGGTAAGTAATGTACTAATGTTATTCATGGTCATTACTGCATATGTTTCTACTGACAGAAGACACAAGATTTCATTCTTTTAAATAGGCGAGGAGCAAACTGGATTGTGATGACGAGCAAGGGTTGGTTGCACTTTTCAAGCACTTGTTGATGAAGTATTCCTACCTGAGGCAAGCGCATTTCGATGGCAAGCCTCTCAATGAAATTTCTGTAAAGTCTCCAGTGCTACATTTATCCGATGGTGACTGGAATAATCTTGTTACACATTGGTCTCGGCTGCAGCGTAAGGTACTGTCTATGATATCACATCACAATTTGAACTACATTTCTGCATTTGCTTTAATGTCTCACTTGTACCAAAACTGTTAGCAGAAGAACATCCGTTCTCAAGGGACCACAGAATCTCGCAACTATACTACACACTACATTGCTCTTGTGAGTACCTCTTGCCCTGTATGACCATACTTACTTTCATAGCTGTTTGATTATGTAGCATCACTCCACATGTTAGCCTCATAATCGTCCATTTGGTGGACATTATAAGATCTGTATGGACTCTTACATAAATTTAGAATCAACCCAATGCTTTTGAAGAGGTTTAGCTCTGCAGTCCTCTTGTAAGGACTGAACGTGGTCTATCACTGTACTTACATTAACAGCTACTCCCTCCGTCCCATAATATAAGAATGTTTTGTACAGTACACCAGTGTTCAAAACACTCTTGTATTATGGGAAGAGGGATTGGTTCATTTTGTAGCATTTTGCATCTTATCTCCCTTGCCCACCATTTACTAAAAAAGATCAGATCTATATTTAATCTTACCAACAAGTAGAATACACAGACAATGCCAGTGCAGAAGTGTAGCCCATTGCTCTTGTCAGTACATTTTGTCCTATAACGCTTGTACTTACATGGATTGGTAGTTGATTATGTAGCATCAATCTGCATCTTATCTTCATTATCCTCTATCCCTTCCAGTATTATCATATCTATAATTACTGTCTACAAAATGTAGAGTACAAGCAATGCTTATGAAGAAGATTCTGTGCTGAAATTCTTGAGTTTCCTTCCCTTGACATGGAGAAGGGCATTATAAAGTCGGTGTTAACTGTTAATGTAAGTCAGTCCTTCTAAAGCCTTTATCCTCAACTGCTGTTTAATTTTCTCATACTCCCTATCGTTTACTGCTGTTTAGTTTGCTGTTTCTACCAAAATGCATGTTCGCAAGAACCGTAAGTTCTAAGTTTTACTTGTAAAACCAAATTCCTTATTCATACCATGCACATTACTTAATACTCCCTATATGTATGCTTGTTTATGTGGATCTATAATCCAGTGTGTGGTGAAGCAACCCACGTTTGCACCTTGTCATCTCCTGTTTTATCTTACTGATGTGGCTGATGATATGAACAACATGTCATGCACATTATCCAAAATAGATACAATGATTTTCTTTGCCCTTCATCTATGCTTGTTATGTTGACATGGTAATCCAGTAGTGTGGTGAAGCTCCCCGCATTATGAACAATGCCAAATTATGCTATTGATATTTTGAACTTGCTCCTTATTTTCTAATTTGAAATTGGATAGAATTGACAGCACAATTATCATCTTTGTTTATACACGTGCAAAACCTGTCATCTCTCTGCTTTGTTTCAGGGTGATATGCCTGATGGCATGCACAAGTCTGCTGAAGGCTGTGAGACAAACCCAACATATATTGCAGCAAAGAAGGCAAAACATCTTGAAGATAGCGAGACAACCCCAAAGTCTTGTCTTGATACAGTGTTCAAGTTACTTGAGACTAACAGTTAGACAAGCTCACAGAATTCATTGTCTGAATCAGTTTGACTTCTTCAGTCCTAAGTTCTAGCAGAAAGGCATTCTGCAACTCAACTTCGACTTGAAGTCCTATCTCTAAGAAAGATTGCGGAGAACACCAATGAGAACCTCATTTCTAAATAGCTACACCTGGAAGCTATGACCGACATGCTAGGCTGGCTCACAGCCTTGCTCAGCAGCTTGCGCAGCAGTTCCCCCGCAAGGCTAACCTTTCTTGAACTGTCTTGGAAGTGGTCTCGGTTCAGTATTATTTTGTTACGCTGCAATGGTGCCTAGTTTTTGTAATCTGCTTCTTCGTTGCGGTTTATGATCACTGGTGGCGAACTTCGATGCCGAGTGGATGTAATATACCTTAAATCCTTTATTGTATAGTGTAGGTTTATTCTTAGTTACTATGCTGTAATTTCTTTATTGTATAGAGTAGGTTTGTTCTTAATTCCTACTAGTTCTGAAATAAATCAGATGTAGTCGACCGGGCCGAAACATTCGACTCCAACGGGCCAGGTTTTTAGCGGGCCACAATTGGGCCGGCCTGTGTCTTTCTTGGGCCTGAATGATTGGGGCCTTCACACATTGCGCCAGGCCCAAACTTACACCGACCTATATTTCAGTTCGGCCTTTTGTCGACCCAGCGCTTAGTTTGGCCCAGGTAGTGTTGGGCCATTAATAGGCTGAATATTGTACTGGCCTATTACGGCCGAGATGAAACCACGGGCCTTTAGCAGGCCAAAATGCATGTTGGGCCTCAATTTTCACTAGTCGTCGAC
>NW_021312847.1:0-3631 GCF_002162155.2 Triticum dicoccoides
GTGTCACAGTATTAGTGCCGGACGAGCTGCGAGGGATTTCTCCCGGCCTAAAACAACCGCCACCACCCATGACGCTTCAACGAGCTCCACCCAGCTTGCCGCCCACAAGCATGCGCCACCATGGTCTTGGAGCCATCCTCATCGTCTCAGTGTGGCTACCGACACGGGGCCTAGAGGAAGGAAGAGGGGACACCGGAATCGAGGGTACTTGCAATGCAGCCAAGCAAGAGGGAACTTCCTCCACCGCCACCGTGTAGCCGACCGGATGCGACGAACAAGGACAAACCAGGGCGCTACTGGCCTAGCCGGGCGCAGACGGGCCCATGAAGCCCCTTGCCGCCAGCATTCCAGCATGTAGACTGACAGCGCCGCCATCGCCCGGAGACCGTTGACGCACCACCTCCACCTCCAGGGAGCGTCGTCGCCGCGCAAAGGACAACCGGCTCGCCCCACCCTAGATGAGACCCAAAGGGGTCAAGATCTGGGTCACGCGGGCGTCGCCGGCCATGACCGCTCCACCACGCTGCCCTGCAGATGATGCCTGTGCCGCCGCACCAAAGACCACCCGCCCTGCTCGCACCGAGCTGCAGCATGCCGACTGACTGCCCCGCCACCGCCCGGAGACCACTGATGCACCACCTACACCTCCAGGGAGCGTTGTCACCGCACAAACGACAGCCGGCCTACCCCAACCCATATGGGGCCCAAATGGGTCCAGAGCTGGGCCGCGCGGGCATCGCTGGCTATGACTGCACCACCATGCTGTCCCCGCAGACGACGCCTATACCGCCGCACCAAAGAGCACTCGACCTGGCTGGACCGAGCCGCAACCGCCCTGGTGGCCTCAGTCGGCGGCGGTGAAGGAGGATGGGGGGAGGGGTGGGGCGAGACGGGGGAGAGGGGTGGCGGCGCTCCGTCGCCTTGGTGGGCGACGGGAGCGCGGGGGGAGGGGGGGTAGCATAAAAGCATTGCACTGCACGCACCATGCCTTCTCCGTTTACTCTAGCTCGATAAATTGGCATGGATAAGCGCACTTGTCCGTTATCAATAATGGAGGCAGGCCACGTACCTGTCAGTCATCCGTGGCACATGCATAGGCAACCTGACCTACCTCAAAGCAAAGTGGCGTGATCGACTACACTGTAGTACTATATCAACTGGATCGTACGTTGCTATTATAAAATTCAGTACATATACACACCGTGCCAATTGGCATGATCCGGCTTCTTGAGGGCAACCACATTCACCGACAACTTTTAACACGACTATCTATTTTTTGACAAAGTGGTCATAACATGGGTTAAAATGATTATTACATAGATGATTAAAGACCATCTCCGTGCATAATTTGTGAGGGGCACGTTGGAAGTATGAAACCCTTGGATTCCATGGGTTGTTGGTCCATTAAAATCTTTTAGCAAAAAAGATAAGAGGTGATTGAAAGACGATGTCAAATTGATTGGAGACCTGCCGGCTACATGTACATGGATGACCATCCATCCATGCATGCATGGCTGCTGCATGCCTACCAGTGTGCCCGCCTTTTTGTGGAATCAATTCTGTATGAGCATAGTGCAGCAGGGAAAATATCTGGTGCTACCGCGGCTCAGGTGCTACCGTGATACGGGCTCCTGGGCCGTCGGATTTTCAGATCGGACGGCTCCTAGTAACTTTGTAACATTTACAGTAAAGCCTACTAGGAGTCCAAAAATTACGCATAGGTCCAGCAGATCCAACCACTCCTAGATGCCGTCCGATCTGAGATCCAACGGCTCAGAAGCCCGTATCATGGTATCACCTAAGCCGCGGTATCACCAGATACTCACCTAGTGCAGCAATGCGAGCTGCCCGTCTAGTCTCACGAATCACGACCGCTGGCTACGGTAGCTTGCTTGGCTGTATGCTATGGATAGCTGGCTGGGGCTACGCCAATGGTAGAAGCGGCCAGAATCCATGCTCGAGACGCTGTGACATCTATGCGCATCCACACAGTTCCTCGCATGCTTGCCTCCAGCCAACAGGAGTAAATTACACGGCTTCTAGGGATCGATCCATTGCAAGGTCGACACATATGTGGTTTTCCCGCTCCGGTGGCAGGCACGCATCTGCAGGGGCAGTGATTGCAAGGGCCCTCTTCAAGCGCCTGCGCCTGCCTGCTGATCCTTCCTCATATGCATGCATGCTTGCTTGCTTTGCTCTGACCATATACGCATACTGAGATGAGATGAGATGCAATGTAAGCAAGGCCGAAAAAGCGTTGCAGAGGCCGGCTGCATGCAGCGCGGAATCCACCCGGCTGAACCAGCATTGGGATGGCTGGAGGGACAGGCACCGAACCTGGGCGTGCCTACCTGACCGGGTGCACCGGTACGTGTTGCTTCAATAGTTTCACACAGGGTTGTGCACACATGGGAGAGTCTACTGCCCCACTGCATTACTAGTTCACACCACCCGCATCGTAACAAGAGCCCGCGTCAAGAATGCTAGCACGCGCTCACAACTGCTGCCGCCAATCGCTGCTGAGCCAATTACTCATGCTTTGGATGCAATGGCAGAAGAGTCTCTAGCCATGCTTAAAGGAATGGATCTACTGAAACAACTAGGATGCTCGCGGGTTACCTTGGAGTCTGACTGTTTGGAGTTGATTAATGCATGAAATGGTGACACCAAATTTTTTGGCCCCTCCTCGGCAACCTTGGCAGAAATTTTTGCTAGAGCAAAGCACGTTGCTGGTATCTCTTTCCAACACTGTAACCGGGATGCAAATTTGGTCGCACATCACTTAGCAAAACACTCTTATGAGTCGAAGTCTTCTATTTTTTGGGATGATGATCCTCCTAGTTTTTTACTACCTCTTGTAATTCAGGATGTAACTCTGTTGGCTTCGAAATAAAGTGGGCCGAATAGGCATTCCTTAAAAAAAAAGTGCTGCCGCCAGTCGCCGAACTACCCGCACACCAACACGCCTCATGCGTTCCATGGCAGCAGCTATTTTTTCTTTCACTTTCATTTCATTTTTCTTCCATTTTCTTTTCTTTTTCTATTTTTTTCTTGAATTATATTAAAAAATACCAGTCAAAATACAACCATTTTAGCTGACTAATTTTTCGAAATATTCTGATAGACCATTATTTTTTTGCGGAAAGAACTTCTAATCTATTCATCTTCAATCTTGGTAGTACAACGAAGTCTAGAAATAATAAAAATTACAACAAGATCCGTAGACCACCTAACGACGACTACAAACACTGAAATATCACAGCAACGGAAATTATGCCATTTCGTAAGGCGAAAAATAGTCAGGCGCATTAATTCTATCATTACCGTTATGCCAAAATGGGTATCAATCATTCTAGGACAGAACATAATTTTCCTTAGAAGCACGAGGTAGAAAATGTGCATTTGTCAGGTATTTCCCGAATTAAGCCTACATGGTCATTGCCGGCCACGTGCCAAAAGAGGGGTACCAACAATATCCGCATAGCCCTTCTGTTGCTCCATTCTAAAAAAAACACAATCACGGTCCGGACCGAAGCATGATGGTTAAAATTTATATTATCGATCATCAACTGTCTGTGTGAAAACGTGGTTTGCATTTTCTCTTGCAACGGGAATTGTGTTTTGATCGACT
>NW_021312848.1:0-1146 GCF_002162155.2 Triticum dicoccoides
GATGACACTTATGCTATAAAAAGTAATGATGATTATATTTATAAAACTTGTCATGATTATGATTATCCTTTTTCTGAACATTACTCTTTTAATGTGGAAACAATTTATAGTATTCGAGTTTCTTATGATACTCCCACTATTCCGAATGAGAAGAATTTTGCTTATGTGGAGAGTAGTAAATTCTCTATGCTTGTAGATCATGAAAAGAATGCTTTATGTGATAGTTATATTGTTGAGTTCATTCATGATGCTACTGAAAATTATTATGAGGGAGGAATATATGCTTGTAGGAATTGCAATAATATCAAGTTTCCTCTCTATGTGCTTAAAGTTTTGAAGTTATACTTGTTTTGCCTTCCTATGCTAGTTGATTATTGTTCCCATAAGTTGTTTGCTCAAAAAATCCCTATGCATAGGAAGTGGGTTAGACTTAAATGTGCTTGTCATATTCTTCATGATGCTCTCTTTATATTTCAATTCTTATCTTTTATGTGAGCATCATTGAAATCATCATGCCTAGCTAGGGGCATTAAACGTTACCGCTTGTTGGGAGGCAACCCAATTTTATTTTTGTTATTTGCATTTTGTTCCTGTTTAGTAATAAATAATCTATCTATCCTCTGGTTATATGTGGTTTTATGTTTTAATTAGTGTTTGCGCCAAGTAGAACCAATAGGATCTTCTTGGGTGATACTTGTTTGATCATGCTGAAAAAGATAGAAACTTTGCGCTCACGAAAATAATTGTTAAAATTCACCAGAATGTGATAAAATACGAATTCTTTTTGCAGTAGATCAATATATAAATAATCCAGGTTGTTCTAGTTTTTCAGAATTTTTGGAGTTCCATAAGTATTCGAACAAATCATATTACTACAGACTGTTCTGTTTTTGACAGATTCTGTTTTCTATGTGTTGTTTGCTTATTTTGATGAATCTATGAGTAGTATCGGGGGGTATGAACCATAGAGAAGTTGGAATACAGTAAATATTACACCAATATGAATTTAGAATGAGTTCACAACAGTACCTAAGTGGTGATTTATTTGCTCATACTAACGGAGCTTACGAGTTTTCTGTTGAGTTTTGTGTTGTGAAGTTTTCAAGTTTTAGGTAAAGATTCGATGGACTATGGAATAAGGAGTGG
>NW_021312849.1:0-911 GCF_002162155.2 Triticum dicoccoides
AAACAAGAGATAGGGTTGATTTCGGACCCCTCCACCAAGGGCCACGAAATCCACCCCCTCTTCCTCCATATATACAGCCCTTAGGGCATCGTTTAGACCTTGGGTTTTGTTTAGATTAAAAGTTCGCCATAGCTGCAACTTCGCGTACTTCGTTTGTGTTCAACGACCAGACAAAGGCGTCACAGAACCCCACCTTGATCAATAAAGCTTTCATCTTATATTCGCAATATCCAGATTGCAATCTCAGTTTCTTGCTTGTTCTTCGTTTGCTCGCAGGAAACAGACCCTCGTGGTCAGGTTGATCGTGCTCCGGCGTGGTCAATAACCTCTCGGAGTTGGTTTAGCGATTGCTAAGGCGCGACGTCCTCGCACGTTCGTAGTCGGATCGTCAAAGTCGACTTCCACCAAAGCGAAATCCACCATCTCATCGAAAGACGGGACACCTTTGCCTCTATCACCTATCTCTTGTTTCCCCACACATACGGACTCTAAAAATAACCTATACTTATGTATTTCGAAATTACATGGGCCTGGCCCAATAATAAGGTGACGCAGCACCTAAAATAGCCTCGGGACGAAATTTAGGAAGTGGCATCTTGTATATTTCGTCCAAGGCTTCATGCACCCATTATGGTGGCTTCAAAGTCCTGAAATCATCACTTGTAACTCCGTTCTTGTTCCCCTTGCGCATGCCATCATCTCCATGCTTGTTCTTGCTCCAATGTTCATCCTTCTCCAAGCTAGGCCCTTCATTTGTAAGCAAAACAAATGTATCCAATTTAGGCAGCATCATATTCTCATGAACATTAGAATCATTACCAAGAAACGAAAGTGCCTGGTAATTTAGTTGGCGTGCACGAGCTCTAGTAATTGGTCCAGTATGTATAGCAGCAGGGGCTGTGGGTGTAACA
>NW_021312850.1:0-2011 GCF_002162155.2 Triticum dicoccoides
GATCGATCGACCTCTCCTTCTCCGACAGATTGGTCGAACAACAAGTTTTCGTATCATGTATCCGACGCTACTGGCTACATACATGTACAATATGTAAGATCTCTCAATTACAGTCCCCTAGCAATTGAAATCAACTTCCGCATGGTATTCTCCGGCTTTGTTGATGATGTGGTCAAGAAAGAATCCTGCCAATTCCTCTTGAATTGCTTTCATGTGATCTGGTTCTAGGAGTTCATTCCGCATCTGCCATGTCTAATTTGAAGAAGGGGGTTAATTAATACATATATATGAATGAAACTCAACAGAAATGATGGTGTAATAAAATTAAATTGTGAATATTATTGCTTACGCACTTCATATTGTCTTTGAGAGTAGCCCCGCTTGTTTTCAAAGTCGCGGTGTGGATGAACTCGCACACGTAGTATCCACAGAAATCATTCCCTTGTTCCTACCACAAGCACTTTACGAGAAATAGAGGTCAATCAAACTGATAATGAAGAATTATAAATGGCATTGATGAAAGTATAGCTATAGAATCAACGGGAGATGCGCGCAACTAGCTAGCCAGTAGTACTTACTTTCGGGTATGTATATCGCAGCTCCTTCGGCAGTCCTGGAGCTTTAGCGGTGAACTGTTTCCAAACCCTGCAAGACAAAGAAAATAATTATTATTACTTGAGATATCAGAAAATGAATAAAAAGTTGCCGATATGGTGCGATAATGATCGATTGAACTTACTTGCTGAGCATTTCAGTCATGTCCGCATAGGTTTTGGGATCTTTCCGTCTCTAGTCTAAGACGGTTACTAGTCCACGCTCAAGCTTAATCTCCAGAAGAATATAGTGGTACCTGCGCAAGACTGCATAACTCATCAATTACATTACTATAACCTCGCTCGAGTAATAAGGGAAACCAAATATGCACACCACAATAACACTCACTTGCCGTTGTAAGGAAAGAGTATGGTATCTTTGTTTTGATTTTTGATCAACGATTGTAGCAAGTTGTCCTCGGCCTCTTTGACGTGCTTTTCAACCAGAAATACATCTATGATATTTGTGTTAATGAACCCAATATCATAAATTTTTTGTTTTTTGCACTCGACGATCTTCAATCTGCATAATATATTGAGGATAATTAATTATAAATACATGCAATGAAAGAGCCGAGCTATATATAGAGACTTAATGACATAAATAGTACTTACAGGCAGTAGCAAAAGACCGTTAATTTATCGAGGGCCTTTTGATTGAAGAACTCGAAGAACTCCTCAAATGGAACATGCAACAGACCATTTCCAATGAGGTCGTGCTCCTCTTTAATTCTCAGATACAAAGTATTCGTCCCCCCAGACTCTCTGCAGGTTTTCATGTACCAAGTATGGAATCTTCGCATCATCGTTGTTAGAGATTTTTCATCTTTGACGAGAGGCTTCCCGTACTCGTATCTGTGTTCCTCCACCTCCATGAAATCAGGAAGTGCATTGTCAGGCAGGTAATCTTGTAGATTGCCATAACCGGCCACCATCCCCGGAACATTAGCGACGATGTTGGCGCTAGACACATTGAGCGGGGGCACGATTGGTTTGCTTGTTCGCCGAGCTGGTCAATTTTTTTTTGCAGTTGCTCGTTCTCTTGCTCTTTGATGTCTGACAGTACTTCCCGACCGTTCCGCTTGGAGATATGTCTGTTCAGTAATGCTCTCATAGTTGGTTCTCGGCGGAGACTTTGCCGGTTTCCTCAGGGCATCGAGAGTGCGCTTTGCTTTCACCGGATCTACCTTCTCCTCCGGAGGTGGATGTCTCTTTGCTTTCACCCCTTCAAAGAACTCCTTCACGTGGGTCCGCACGATCGTATCGGTTTCCTCCTCGGTCCTCTCGTACGGTAACTTCTCTAGAGGCTTGAGAGATGGACCGTATCTGTATTGCCTCCCGCCTCTGGTTGTGCTGCTAGACGCTGGAGTAGACGGAGCGGCTGCGGCGTCTGTCTTCTTTCGTGCTTGCTTACGAGG
>NW_021312851.1:0-742 GCF_002162155.2 Triticum dicoccoides
GTCCTGGAGTGATTTCCACTAAAAACGAACCCCGGGGTGCGTTTACGTGTCGGTCATCAACACTCACAGTTTGGCCGATTCCGGCCCGTTTCATGGACTATTACTCACTGTTTTGGCGTCCTGGAGTGATTTCCACTAAAAACGAACCCCGGGGTGCGTTTACGTGTCGGTCATCAACACTCACAGTTTGGCCGATTCCGGCCCGTTTCATGGACTATTACTCACTGTTTTGGGGTCCCGGGGTGATTTCCACGATTCATGAACCCCGGGGTGTATTTTTGTGTCGGTCATCAACACTCACAGGTTTGGCCGATTCTGGCACTTTTCGTGGCCTATTACGCACTGTCTTGGGGTCCTAGAGTGATTTCCACGAAAAAGAACCTCCTGGTGAGTTTATGTGTCGGTCATCAACACTCACAGTTTTGGCCGATTCTGGCCGTTTTGTGGACAATTATTCATTGTTTTGTGGTCTCGGAGTGATTTCCACTAAAAACGAACCTCGTGGTGAGTTTACGTGTCGGTTATCAACACTGACAGTTTTGGCCGTTTCTGGCCCGTTTCGTGGACTATTACACACTGATTTGGTGTCCCGGGGTGATTTCCACGATTAATAATCCCCGGGGTGTGTTTTCGTGTCAGTCATCAACACTCACAGATTTGGCCGATTCAGTCCCGTTTCGTGGACTATTACACACTATTTTGGGGTCCCGGAGTGATTTCCACGATTAACGAACCCCGGGGT
>NW_021312852.1:0-1869 GCF_002162155.2 Triticum dicoccoides
TATCGTAGTTCATCTCCCGAGAATCCCGCAACGTCATCTCGTCGATTTGTGTTGCAAACTTTCATTTTTCTTCCTAAGACTCGATGAGCCTGGAATATCCTAACACCAACCAGAGCTGAATCTCAGGCAGATATGATGGTTGGAACATTTCCCTAAGAACTATAATATTGGTCTCTCGATAACCGGTAAGGTGGATGTCGTGGCCAACACACCCATCCGGTAGACCTATTATTATAGTATCTTGTTTGAGGAAGTTGGCCACCCCCCCATAGGGATTTCGTAGGATTTACTCCCTAGTTGCCCCTATGGATTTTTGTGTTCCCGAAGTCCGACCTTTTACTTGATGTTTTAGATATCAAACCATATCTATGAATGGGTTATACTAGCACATCAAGGAGAACATTAGAAGCGGAGTGCTAAATGTCTCTCGGTCGATCATCCAGATTTTGTTTCCTTGGCCTCGCTAAGATGAAATCTGAGAAGGTGTTATCTTTCTTTGCATCTACATCCTCCATCATCATTCATCATGGTAGCAAGTTGTGTTGCCGGACCCTTGACACGGATGTTGGTAAAACCTTGATGAATATGGAAATGCTCAAGTTCTTGAGAGCACGCACAAGCGTTACGTGTTATCATCAGCACTAACTGGGTTTGCTCTCAGTTTCCTCGGCAAATGCTATGACCTTTTCAAACAGTAAATTCACTCTCTATTGTTGGGTTCTTCCCCAGTTACCAGAATCATTCCCAGCATTTGCATTTTGTACCCAGCTTGCACCGCCAATGTGCCATTCTACCATGGGTCTCTTCCATTTCCGGTGATAAGCAAATTCATCCATTACATTGTCTTCAACAAGGTAATCCACATCATCCAAGCCCGAGTATGCCATTCTACCGACCCCCTCCAAACGATCGTTGTGAATTGCCTTAGGCTGGTTTAAAGAGTTTCAATGATCTCTGAATCAGAAGTAGTTCTTTTTGCCACTTAAGGGGATATCTCTACGAGTCACCTTCCCTAAGGTGTATCGTTATGGTATCATGGAAACTCAACTCCTCGCTACGTGGACAATCGTTTACCACCTTCTTAGGTGTGGAATTGTTATCCACCTAGTGAACCTTCGTCATCCGTTTCTTTCCACCCCTCTTGATGTGTATCTCGTGTCTCAACCCGAGAGATGGTTCTATGTCTCATTCCGTGAGTTAATCCTGAGTTGTTCGACCTTCGAGAAGAACGATTCTTTTAGGGTCTTTCCTTTCCTCTCGTTGTCATGATAGTTGGAGTTCTCAGAGCAAGACATCAAGACAATGATGGTGAATGAATCAACGTTCAACTGAAGTGCACCCTGGATCGAGAAGATTATACTAGTTGCGTTTTCCCTTCACCTTACCCTACGCTTGAATCTCGAGACGAGATTCTTGTTTAGTGGGGGTGAGTTGTCACATCCCTAGCTTCTGGTAATGCACTAGGCTAGACCTCTTGCTGCATCATGTTTAAATTCAAATGAAATTTGAATTGAGGAATTTTCAAAAGCCTCAGAAACCTCTAAAAATAACCAACAATTAAATCTTCTCAAATGTGTCCAAGAAAATGTTCCTGTTATCCTCTGGAAATATTGGCAAGAGGTAAAAATCCAAACCAATATTTTTGGTGTCTCAGAAACATTTAATTTGGGCATTTGAATTAAATCAATAATTATTTGAATTGGATTTATATCTACTATTAAATAAATATAGGTCCAATAATTCTGAAATATTTTGTGGAGCATTGTTTTAATTCTTTTAGCTCCTAAAAATATTGTCAGAAGCAAAATAAATTGAATTGGTTTCAAAACCAAATTCAAAACAAACCTGCAAAATAGAAAACTGAAATAA
>NW_021312853.1:0-5546 GCF_002162155.2 Triticum dicoccoides
CACACCCCTCCCGATGAACAGGACCCCCGTTTTGACCGTAGCGCTCCAACACAAGTCCGTTTCGTCCGTTTTGCGGTACGCCACACCCCTCCCGATCAACAGGACCCCCGTTTCGACCGTAGGAGGTCCGTTTCCTCCGTTTTGTGGTATGCCACACCCCTCTCGATCAACAGGACCCCCGTTTTGACCGTAGGAGGTCCGTTTCCTCCGTTTTGCAGTACACGACACCCCTCCCGATCAACAGGACCCCCGTTTCGACCGTAGGAGGTCCGTTTCCTCCGTTCTGCGGTACGCCAGGCCTCGTTTCCATCGCTTGTTCCGTCCAAGCCCTCCCTATGAACACGACCACACATTCTGTTCCGACCCAGCCGGTTGGCTCCCACGCGTTCCGTTGCCTCCCGATGAACACGACGCATTCCGTTGCCTCCCCATGAACACGACGATGATGCTGTTTCTTTGTTTCCACCCAGCCATGTACACGAGCCCTCGCCGTACGTATGCGCGAGTAGGCGTTCGAGACTCTTTCTTGCACCCTGGCCGTTGTACGTACGTGTACATGCTACATGCGCGCCTCTACTACAACACATGCGCGCTTCTACTACGACATGTGCGCGCCTCTACATCTAGCAGTATATATGTACATACACGTTCGCGACTAGAATGACAATGCTACATATGCTTCGACCAGGTGGGTCTCGACTGTCAGGCACTTCCTTGCGTGCGAACATGTCACTGGTGGGCCCCAGCAGTCAGGGGGGCGAATCATTTTTTTTCCCGGACGCACTTCCTTGCATGCAAAGATGTAGCTGGTGGGTCCCAGCAGTCAGGGGGAAACATTTTTTTTGCAAAATACAGTGGCCCGTTCGGTGGGTCCCCGCTGTCAGGTGGAGGAATAATTTTTTTGCGCGTAATAAGGAGGCACTTCCTTGCCGCGGCCGTGGACCCAGCTGTCAGCCTCTCCACGTACAGTCCACGTCCGATGGAAGTCATTCCTTGACCACGTTGACCACCCTGCACCGAGAGCACCACGGCGGTGGACGATGGTGAGGCCTAGGAAGGGGATGACTCGGAGCCGGGGAAGACGCAGCAGTGGATGCCCACACGAAGAGGAGTACGAGGGTTCACTGGTTTGGCTGCGGTGTGAGGCTGCTGTCACCGCAGAATAACAGGGGGTGTGGGTGAGTAGAGGGATGGCCTGGCCAGCGGTGGGAATAGTAGGGGCGGTGAGGCCTCCGCGGCATCACAGCCGGCCACGGGAGGCAGGAGCACGCGGCACGACCGGTGCTGGTTTGGGCGGCTGGAGCAAGAAGACCAGAGGTTGAAGAAGCACTACGGGCGTTGGATGAACATCATATGGTAACAGGAGCTAGAATCATTCATATTGACTAAGTTGACAAAGCCTTCCTTCCCCGTCAACTTGGTAGGCCCACAAGTCAGCCTCCCACTATGCTGGGTTCCAGCTAGCAGGGGGAGTATTCATTTTTTTGTGCGTAATAAGGAGACACTTCTGGTGGGCCCGAGCTGACAGCGGGGGGAACGTTTTTTCGCAAAATACGGTGGCCCGTCCGGTGGGTCCCAGCAGTCAGGGGGAAACGTTTTTTCATGAAATATTGGTGGCCCGTCCAGTGGGTCCCTGCTATCAGGTGGAGGAATAATTATTTTCTGCGTAATAAGGAGGCACTTCCTTGCGGCCGTCGTGGACCCAGCTGTCAGCCTCTCCATGTACAGTACTCTTCCGATAGAATTCGGTCGTTGATCACATTGACCACGCCGCGCCGAGAGCACCACGACGGTGGACGTCGGCAAGGCCTAGAAAGGGGAAGACGCGACAGTGGAAGCCCGCGCGGAGAGGAGTACGAGGGTTCACCGGTTCGGCTGCAGTGTGAGGCTGCCGTCGCCGCAGAATAACAGGGGGTGTGGGTGAGTAGAGGGATGCCCTGGCCAGCGGTGGGAGTAGTAGGGGGCGCTGAGGCCTGACTACTTTTTATGTTTTCATGAATCTCAGATTCTGAACAACATCATAGTGATTATGAGCTTGCACGCATGAAAAGAATAAAGCAGAACAATGCCATGGCCGTCAAACTTGGCATTAAGGGACTGAAATGAAGTCTGGATGCAATGCAATGCAAACACTCTCCACCTATAGATTCATGCTCAGAATATGATCCTAACAGTGATTCTGAGCTAGAGGGAGACCTAAGTCAATGTAGCTCCCTAGCGCAGGAGTCAGAGGAAGATGCCCTATCTTATTCACCCATCAAGGTATTTGCTCTAACTTTCCAAGGTTACATTGCTCGCACATATCTTGCAACTGATGCTTTTCATTGCTTCTACTTTGTTGAACTGCCATTAGCTTAGTTTACACATCGTGTATGTCTATACGCCCCGCCTATCCATTTTCAGTACATATTCCATCTGTCATCATACCATATTTATCAATTCAAATGATGTTCTAGTGTATCAGACGTTCAAAAGGAAGAGGGCGATTGCTAATCGTGGAGGAGCATAAGCAAAGTATTGGGAAAAGGTAGTGGCACCTAATAAATCAAATAGCCCATTAGGTGTAGTTGCAATATCACCTGACCCACAAAACACCCCAACTCTAGCAGACTCTAGCCCTACTACACTGGTCATTTCTGATGCCCCAACTCAGCAGACCCCAACTGCAGCAAACAATATGATTATGCCAGTTGACATAGCACCAGCTGTACGGTGCAAAACCCCCATTCCAGCAAAGAGTACACCAAATCCAGTTGCCAAATCCCTTTTCGAACCAGAGAGAGCCCAAATTGCAGCAAATAGGATCCCTATTCCATTCCTTCTCAGTTTAGAAGATGAATCTTATGTTGTTGTCAAGAACTTTGTGCGCATCTTTCCTTCATGGAAAGATTATACCGCAGACACAGAATAATTTCTAGTCTTCCTACGCAACTTATGGTAAGTAATGTACTAATGTTATTCATGGTCATTACTGCATATGTTTCTACTGACAGAAGACACAAGATTTCATTCTTTTAAATAGGCGAGGAGCAAACTGGATTGTGATGACGAGCAAGGGTTGGTTGCACTTTTCAAGCACTTGTTGATGAAGTATTCCTACCTGAGGCAAGCGCATTTCGATGGCAAGCCTCTCAATGAAATTTCTGTAAAGTCTCCAGTGCTACATTTATCCGATGGTGACTGGAATAATCTTGTTACACATTGGTCTCGGCTGCAGCGTAAGGTACTGTCTATGATATCACATCACAATTTGAACTACATTTCTGCATTTGCTTTAATGTCTCACTTGTACCAAAACTGTTAGCAGAAGAACATCCGTTCTCAAGGGACCACAGAATCTCGCAACTATACTACACACTGCATTGCTCTTGTGAGTACCTCTTGCCCTGTATGACCATACTTACTTTCATAGCTGTTTGATTATGTAGCATCACTCCACATGTTAGCCTCATAATCGTCCATTTGGTGGACATTATAAGATCTGTATGGACTCTTACATAAATTTAGAATCAACCCAATGCTTTTGAAGAGGTTTAGCTCTGCAGTCCTCTTGTAAGGACTGAACGTGGTCTATCACTGTACTTACATTAACAGCTACTCCCTCCGTCCCATAATATAAGAATGTTTTGTACAGTACACCAGTGTTCAAAACACTCTTTGTATTATGGGAAGAGGGATTGGTTCATTTTGTAGCATTTTGCATCTTATCTCCCTTGCCCACCATTTACTAAAAAAGATCAGATCTATATTTAATCTTACCAACAAGTAGAATACACAGACAATGCCAGTGCAGAAGTGTAGCCCATTGCTCTTGTCAGTACATTTTGTCCTATAACGCTTGTACTTACATGGATTGGTAGTTGATTATGTAGCATCAATCTGCATCTTATCTTCATTATCCTCTATCCCTTCCAGTATTATCATATCTATAATTACTGTCTACAAAATGTAGAGTACAAGCAATGCTTATGAAGAAGATTCTGTGCTGAAATTCTTGAGTTTCCTTCCCTTGACATGGAGAAGGGCATTATAAAGTCGGTGTTAACTGTTAATGTAAGTCAGTCCTTCTAAAGCCTTTATCCTCAACTGCTGTTTAATTTTCTCATACTCCCTATCGTTTACTGCTGTTTAGTTTGCTGTTTCTACCAAAATGCATGTTCGCAAGAACCGTAAGTTCTAAGTTTTACTTGTAAAACCAAATTCCTTATTCATACCATGCACATTACTTAATACTCCCTATATGTATGCTTGTTTATGTGGATCTATAATCCAGTGTGTGGTGAAGCAACCCACGTTTGCACCTTGTCATCTCCTGTTTTATCTTACTGATGTGGCTGATGATATGAACAACATGTCATGCACATTATCCAAAATAGATACAATGATTTTCTTTGCCCTTCATCTATGCTTGTTATGTTGACATGGTAATCCAGTAGTGTGGTGAAGCTCCCCGCATTATGAACAATGCCAAATTATGCTATTGATATTTTGAACTTGCTCCTTATTTTCTAATTTGAAATTGGATAGAATTGACAGCACAATTATCATCTTTGTTTATACACGTGCAAAACCTGTCATCTCTCTGCTTTGTTTCAGGGTGATATGCCTGATGGCATGCACAAGTCTGCTGAAGGCTGTGAGACAAACCCAACATATATTGCAGCAAAGAAGGCAAAACATCTTGAAGATAGCGAGACAACCCCAAAGTCTTGTCTTGATACAGTGTTCAAGTTACTTGAGACTAACAGTTAGACAAGCTCACAGAATTCATTGTCTGAATCAGTTTGACTTCTTCAGTCCTAAGTTCTAGCAGAAAGGCATTCTGCAACTCAACTTCGACTTGAAGTCCTATCTCTAAGAAAGATTGCGGAGAACACCAATGAGAACCTCATTTCTAAATAGCTACACCTGGAAGCTATGACCGACATGCTAGGCTGGCTCACAGCCTTGCTCAGCAGCTTGCGCAGCAGTTCCCCCGCAAGGCTAACCTTTCTTGAACTGTCTTGGAAGTGGTCTCGGTTCAGTATTATTTTGTTACGCTGCAATGGTGCCTAGTTTTTGTAATCTGCTTCTTCGTTGCGGTTTATGATCACTGGTGGCGAACTTCGATGCCGAGTGGATGTAATATACCTTAAATCCTTTATTGTATAGTGTAGGTTTATTCTTAGTTACTATGCTGTAATTTCTTTATTGTATAGAGTAGGTTTGTTCTTAATTCCTACTAGTTCTGAAATAAATCAGATGTAGTCGACCGGGCCGAAACATTCGACTCCAACGGGCCAGGTTTTTAGCGGGCCACAATTGGGCCGGCCTGTGTCTTTCTTGGGCCTGAATGATTGGGGCCTTCACACATTGCGCCAGGCCCAAACTTACACCGACCTATATTTCAGTTCGGCCTTTTGTCGACCCAGCGCTTAGTTTGGCCCAGGTAGTGTTGGGCCATTAATAGGCTGAATATTGTACTGGCCTATTACGGCCGAGATGAAACCACGGGCCTTTAGCAGGCCAAAATGCATGTTGGGCCTCAATTTTCACTAGTCGTCGAC
>NW_021312854.1:0-1102 GCF_002162155.2 Triticum dicoccoides
CCGAAGTCTCTCTGCAAAAACATAAAATAGGCAAACGTGAGTACAAATGTACCCAGCAAGACTTACATCAGAACTAACTACATATGCATCATTATCAACAAAGGGATGGTGGGGTTTAACTGCAGCAAGCCAGCTTTGACTCGGTGGCTATCCTGAACTATGACTGCAAGTAACTCTTTTGAGGTGGCGCACACGAGTCCACATATTCACCATATCAATACACCACTATGGATCCGCTCCCGTCTCCCTACGAGAACGCCATCCATAGCACTCACGCTTATCTTGCGTATTTTAGAGTATCCACTTTCACTTGTCTATGAACTGATATAAGCAACCCAGAAGTCCTTTACCGCGGACACGGCTATTCGAATAGATGATATTAACCCTGCAGGGGTGTACTTCTTCATACATGTTTCCACCACTTAGCGTCTGCACACGACATGTGCTCGGCAGACTTCAAGCGAAAACCGACGTGGGTGTAGACCACGACCTACCTAAACACTCAAGTCTCTAGTCCAGGTTTATCGCCTATTCGGGTTCCATCCATGAGGAGATCCGGCCGGAGTTTCGCTCACAGCCCCAAACGATGTGAACAGGGTTCCATGACACCAAACGGGCGCCCAGTTTACCCGGCCACGTGCCTACCGCATCACAGCCCACCCCTATGGTCAGCGCTGTCCACGGCCTCCAGCATACTACAAACACCAGAAACTACTTGCAACTCCTGGACAGAGGACAAGGGTGAATAAGAAGTCGAGCGGGGTCATATTTCAGGGCCCAATGTATGGTAGTAGCTGAATCATGGATCACAAACACAGAACTCAGTTCCTGAGGACGGCTTCAATGAGACAACCCACCATGTACTCCTACATGGCCTCTCACCGCTACCTTTACCAAATCGTGTTCACACACTTAGCTCACACACAGTAGGACATGTTCACACACCTCTGTTTCATCCCCGATGAATCAGACCTGACTCAACTCTAAGCAGTAGCAGGCATGACAAACAAACATGAATGAGTAGGCACAACAGGGCTCAAACAACTCCTACTCATGCTAGTGGGTTTCATCTATTTACTGTGGCAATGACAGGTCATGCAAA
>NW_021312855.1:0-1562 GCF_002162155.2 Triticum dicoccoides
GGATGCTCATGAGTTATGGACAAAGCTTCAAGATAAATATGGTGTGTCCAAGATTTGTGGGGATGATTGTTCTCCCTCCACCTCCGGTCGTTTAGTCTTCTCAACTTCTTCTACTTCACCTACATGTGGTTTGCCACAAGGTAATGATATGGTGAGTAGTGTTGGTCATTGCAATGATGATAGTATGCTTATTGTGGATGATCCTTCATCACTATATTATTGCACTGCTCCTTCTTTGGGCTTTAACACTTCGAGCACTCCAAATGTTTCACATGCTTGTGTTGATAGTCCTTGCATATCATGTAGAAATTGCTTGACTAAATCTCATGATGATATGCTTGCTATGTCTTGTTGCCATGATAAAAATGCATCTATTTCCTCGAATTGTTGTGCTAACAATGTAGAGGAAACCCAACACTCTATGTGTTGATGTAGAAGCCGTCCGTGGTCGATTTCCCCTCCAACGGAGCGCCGACAAAGGCTCCAAGATGGGATCTCGCGGATACAGAAGGTTACGGCGGTGGAAATTGTGTTTCGTTGGCTCCCTGGATGTTTTCGGGGTACGTAGGTATATATGGGAGGAAGAAGTACGTCGGTGGCCGCCTGTGGGGCCCAGGAGATAGGGGGCGCGCCCAGAGGGGGTGAGTGCGCCCTCCTGTCTTCTGGCCGCCTCGTAAGCTTCTTGACTTGCACTCCAAGTTCTCCGGATCACGTTCGTTCCAAAAATCACGGTCCCGAAGGTTTCATTCCGTTTGATATTCCTTTTCTTCGAAATACTGAAATAGGCAAAAAAACAGCAATACGGGCTGGGCCTCCGGTTAGTACGTTAGTCCCAAAAATGATATAAATGTGTAAAATAAAGCCCATAAACATCCAAAAGGGGTAATATAATAGCATGGAACAATCAAAAGTTATAGATACATTGGAGACGTATCAGCATCTCCATAGCCCGTTGATACGCCTAGTTGATGTGAGACTATCTTCTCCTTTTTGTCTTCTCCACAACCACCATTCTATTCCACATATAGTCCTATGTCCATGGCTCACGCTCATGTATTGCGTGAAGATTGAAAAAGTTTGAAAATACTAAAGTATGAAGCAATTTCTTGGCTAAAACCAGGGTTGTGCATGATTTAAATATTTTGTGTGATGAAGATAGAGCATAGCCAGAGTATATGATTTTGTAGGGATAACTTTCTTTGGCCATGTTATTTTGAGAAGACATGATTGCTTTGTTAGTATGCTTGAAGTATTACTATTTGTATGTCAATATGAACTTTTATCTTGAATCATTTGGATCTGAACATTCATGCCACAATAAATAAAATTACATTGAGAAATATGCTAGGTAGCATTCCACATCAAAAATTCTGTTTTTATCATTTACCTACTCGAGAACGAGCAGGAATTAAGCTTGGGGATGCTTGATACGTCTCCAACGTATCTATAATTTTTGATTGTTCCATGCTATTATATTACCCGTTTTGGATGTTTATGGGCTTTACTTTACATTTTTATCATTTTTGGGACTAACCTACTAACCTGAGGCCCAGCCCAAATTG
>NW_021312856.1:0-2791 GCF_002162155.2 Triticum dicoccoides
GTTAAGTTTTATTGCTATTGCTTTCTTCATAACTAATACATATTCCTCTGACTATGAGATTATGCAACTCCGAATACCGGAGGAACACCTTGTCTGCTATCAAACGTCACAATGTAACTGGGTGATTATAAAAATGCTCTACAGGTGTCTCCGAAGGTGTTTGTTGGGTTGGCATAGATCGAGATTAGGATTTGTCATCCCGAGTATCGGAGAGGTATCTCTGGGTCCTCTCGGTAATGCACATCACTATAAGCCTTGCAAGCAATATGACTAATGAGTTAGTTGCGGGGTGATGTATTACGGAACGAGTAAAGGGACTTGCCGGTAACAAGATTGAACTTGGTATATTATGATACCGATGATCGAATCTTGGGCAAGTAACATACCGATGACAAAGGGAATAATGTATGTAGTTATTTCGGTTTGACCGATAAAGATCTTCATAGAATATGTAGGAACCAATATGAGCATCCAGGTTCTGCTATTGGTTTTTGACCGGAGATGTGTCTCAATCATGTCTACATAGTTCTCGAACCCGTAGGGTCCGCACGCTTAACGTTTGATGACGATTTGTATTATGAGTTATGTGTTTTGGTGACCGAAGTTTGTTCAGAGACCCAGATGAGATCGTGGACATGACGAGGAGTCTTAAAATGGCCGAGAGGTAAATATTCATATATTGGAAGGTAGTATTCGGACATCGGAATGGTTCGAGTGGTTTGGGTATTTTACCGGAGTACCGAGGGGTTACCGGAACCCCCCGGGGTAGTATTGGGCCTACATGGGCCTTAGTGGAGAGAGAGGAGGGCCGCAAGGGGTGACCGCATGCCCCCCATGGCAGTCCTAATTGGACTAGGGAGGGGGCGGCGCCCCCTTTCCCTCTCCCTCTCCCTCTCCTTCCTTTTCCCCTCCGGTAAGAAAGGAAGGGGGGGCGAATCCTACTATGAGTGGAGTCCTAGTAGGACTGCCCCCCATGGTGCGCCCCACTTGGCCAGCCGACTCCTCTTCCCCTCCTTGATATATGGGGGTAGGGGCCACACCATAGACCATCAATTGTTCTCTTAACCGTGTGCGGTGCCGCCCTCCACAGTTTACTCCTCCGGTCATAGCATCATAGTGCTTAGGCGAAGCCCTACGTGGATCACATCACCATCACCGTGACCACGCCGTCATGCTGATGGAACTCTCCCTCAACCCTCTACTGGATCAAGAGTTCGAGGGATGTCATCGAGCTGAACATGTGCTGAACTCAGAGGTGCTATACGTTCGGTACTAGATCGGTTGGATCGTGAAGACATTCGACTACATCAACCGCGTTAAACTAACACTTTCGCTTTCGGTCTACAAGGGTACATGGACACACTCTCCCCCTCTCGTTGCTATGTATCTCCTAGATATTGCGTGATCGTAGGAAATTTTTTGAAATTGCATGCTATGTTGCCCAACATGCACCAGCCCCTTTGTGGCTGGTGTGTTTCCCCTCTTGGCCCATAAGGCCCATATCTTTTCCCGCGGGTGCCCGGAACCCCTTCCGGTGACCCGATAAGTACCCGGTGCATCCCGAAACACTTTCGATGTCCGAATACCATCGTCTTATATATCAATCTTTACCTCTCGACCATTTTGAGACTCCTCGTCTTGTCCGTGATCTCATCTGGGACTCCGAACAATATTCAGTCACCAAATCGCATAACTCATATAATACAAAAAGTCAACGAACGTTAAGCGTGCGGACCCTATGAGTTCGATAACTATGTAGACATGACTGAGACACCTCTCAGGTCAATAACCAATAGCGGAACCTGGATGCTCATATTGGCTCCCACATATTCTACAAAGATCTTTATCGGTTTAACCGTTATGACAACATACGTTATTCCCTTTGTGTTCGGTATGTTACTTGCCCGAGATTCGATCGTCGGTATCCTCATACCTAGTTCAATCTCGTTACTGGCAAGTCTCTTTACTCGTTCCGTAATACATCTACCTGCAGCTAACTCATTAGTCACTTTGCTTGCGAGGCTTCTTATGATGTGTATTACCGAGAGGGCCCAGAGATACCTCTCTGATACACAGAGTGACAAATCCTAATCTCGATCTATGCCAACCCAACAAACACCTTTGGAGATACCTGTGGAGCATCTTTATAATCACCCAGTAACGTTGTGACGTTTGATAGCACACAAGGCATTCCTCCGTTATCCGGGAGTTGCATAATCTCATAGTCAAAGGAATATGTATATGACATGAAGAAAACAATAGCAATAAAACTGAATGATCAATAGGCTATGCTAACGGGTGGGTCTTGTCCATCACATCATTCTCCTAATGATGTGATCTCGTTCATCAAATGACAACACATGTCTATGGTTAGGAAACTTAACCATCTTTGATTAATGAGCTAGTCTAGTAGAGGCTTACTAGGGACATGGTGTTTTGTCTATCTATTCACACATGTATCAAGTTTCCGATTAATACAATTCTAGCATGAATAATAAACATTTATCATGATATAAGGAAATATAAAATAACAACTTTATTATTGCCTCTAGGGCATATTTCCTTCAGTCTCCCACTTGCACAAGAATCAATAATCTAGTTCACATCGCCATGTGATTTAACACTAATAGTTCACATCTTTATGTGATTAACACCCATAGTTCACATCGCCATGTGACCAACATCCAATGGGTTTACTAGAGTCAATAATCTAGTTCACATCGCTATGTGACTAACGCCCAAAGAGTACTAAGGTGTGATCATGTTTTGCTTGTGAGAGAAGTTTAGTCAA
>NW_021312857.1:0-1233 GCF_002162155.2 Triticum dicoccoides
GAACAAGAGCATATAATTCTTTATCATAAGTAGAATAATTCAGACTAGGCCCACTCAATTTTTCAGAAAAGTATGCAACAGGTTTGCCATCTTGTAATAACACACCTCCTAATCCAATTCCACTAGCATCACATTCAAGCTCAAAAGTCTTATTAAAATCAGGAAGTTGGAGTAAAGGAGCATGTGTCAACTTATCTTTCAATACCGAGAAGGCTTCTTCCTGTGCGGTACCCCAAAGAAAAGGCACATCTTTCTTTGTAAGCTCATTGAGAGGTGCAGCAATGGTGCTGAAATCTCTCACAAAACGCCTATAGAATCCAGTGAGGCCAAGAAAACTCCTCACTTGTGTGACCGTTTTGGGCTGCGGCCAACTCTCAATAGCTTCAATCTTGGCTTTATCAACTTCAATTCCCTTTGGAGTAACAACATAGCCAAGAAAAGATACTCGGTCGGTGCAAAAGGTGCACTTCCCAAGGTTACCAAACAAACGTGCATCACGTAAAGCAATAAAAACAGCACGTAAATGTTCCAAATGTTCTTCCAAAGATCTGCTATAAATCAATATGTCATCAAAGTAAACTACCACAAATCGTCCATTGAAAGCACGTAAAACTTTGTTCATTAATCTCATGAAAGTACTAGATGCATTAGTTAACCCAAAAGGCATGACTAACCACTCATATAATCCAAACTTAGTTTTAAATGTTGTTTTCCATTCATCTCCCAATTTCATACGAATTTGATGGTATCCACTATGCAAATCAACTTTGGAGAATATTGTAGAGCCACTCAATTCATCAAGCATATCATCTAGCCTAGGAATAGGATGACGATAACGAATAGTAATATTATTAATGCCTCTACAATCAACACACATACGTGATGTACCATCCTTTTTCGGCACTAGAATAATAGGAACAGCACAAGGACTAAGGGATTTGCGTATATAACCTTTGTCGAGAAGCTCTTGTACTTGACGCATAATCTCCTTCGTCTCCTCTGGATTGGTACGGTATGGTGCACGGTTTGGCAGTGAAGCACCGGGAATTAAGTCAATCTGATGCTCAATCCCTCGAATAGGCGGTAATCCCGGTGGCACGTCTTGTGGAAAGACGTCAGCGAACTCCTGCAAAATGTTAGTGACAGCAGGAGGCAAAGAGGAAGGCACGTCCTCGAATGAAAATAATGCCTCTTTGCACACAAAAGCATAGCAAACAGATTTGCTGAAATCTA
>NW_021312858.1:0-1233 GCF_002162155.2 Triticum dicoccoides
TCAAGGCGCAGCCCCTCCCCTCCCCAACACATCTCCTCCTCCGTACGTGCTTGGCGAAGCCCTGTCGGAATACTGCCGCGTCAACTGCACCACGCCGTCGTGCTGCCGTTGGAGCTGCCTTCCTCAACCTCTCCTTCCTCCTTGCTGGATCAAGACGGAGGAGACGTCTCCCGTCCCGTACGTGTGTTGAACGCGGAGGTGCTGTCCGTTCAGCACTAGGACATCGGTGATCCGAATCACGTTCGAGTACGACTCCATCATCACCATCTCCTTGGCAAGCTTCCGCTCGTGATCTACAAGTGGTATGTAGATGCAAACTCTCTCCCTTGACTCGTTGCTTAGATGAACTCATAGATGGATCTTGGTGAAACCGTAGGAAAAATTTTAATTTTCTGCAACGTTCCCCAACAGTGGCATCATGAGCTAGGTCTATGTGTAGTTCTCTTTGCACGAGTAGAACACAATTTTGTTGTGGGCATGGATCTTGTCATCTTACTTGCCTCTACTAGTCTTTTCTTGCTTCGGCGGTATTGTGGGATGAAGCGGCCCGGACCAACCTTACACGTACGCTTACGTGAGACCGGTTCCACCGACTAACATGCACTAGTTGCATAAGGTGGCTGGCGGGTGTCTGTCTCTCCCACTTTAGTTGGAGCGGATTCGATGAAAAGGGCCCTTATGAAGGGTAAATAGAAGTTGACAAAATCACGTTGTGGTTATTCGTAGGTAAGAAAACGTTCTTGCTAGAACCCAATTGCAGCCACGCAAAAGATGCAACAACAATTAGAGGACGTCTAACTTGTTTTTGCAGCGATTGATCAAGTGATGTGATATGGCCAGAAGTTGTGATGAATGATGAATTGTGATGTATGAGATCATGTTCTTTGTAATAGGATTCACGACTTGCATGTCGATGAGTATGACAACCGGCAGGAGCCATAGGAGTTGTCTTTATTTTTGTATGACCTGCGTGTCATTGAAGAACGCCATGTAACTTACTTTACTTCATTGCTAAACGCGTTAGTCATAGAAGTAGAAGTAGTCGTTGGCGTGACAACTTCATGAAGACACGATGATGGAGATCATGATGATGGAGATCATGGTGTCAAGCCGGTGACAAGATGATCATGGAGCCCCGAAGATGGAGATCAATGGAGCTATATGATATTGGCCATATCATGTCACAACTATATAATTGCATGTGATGTTTATTATGTTTATGCATCTTGTTTA
>NW_021312859.1:0-715 GCF_002162155.2 Triticum dicoccoides
CCTTGTCTTAGCGTAACGCGAGTCGAGGCGGACGTCGTCGCGGTAGCGACGACGGACGCCGAGACGAGCACGTGACACCAGTGCCACCCTGTCTTAGCGTAACGCGAGTCAAGGAGGACGTCGTCGCGGTAGCGACGACGGACGCCGAGACGAGCACGTCACACCAGTGCCACCCTGTCTTAGCATAACGCGAGTCGAGGCGGACGTCGTCGCGGTAGCGACGACGGACAGCGAGACGAGCTCGTGACACCACTGCCACCATGTCTTAGCGTAACGCGAGTCGAGGCGGACATCGTCGCGGTAGCGACGACGGACGCCGAGACGAGCACGTGACACCAGTGCCACCCTGTCTTAGCATCACGCGAGTCGAGGCGGACGTCGTCGCGGTAGCAACGACGGAAGCCAAGACGAGCACATGACACCATTCCCACCCTGTCTTAGCGTAACGCGAGTCGAGGCGGACGTCGTCACGGTAGCGACGACGGACGCCGAGACGAGCACGTGACACCATTCCCACCCTGTCTTAGCGTAACGCAAGTCGAGGCGGACATCGTCGCGGTAGCGACGACGGACGCCGAGACGAGCACGTGACACCATTCCCACCCTGTCTTAGCGTAACGCGAGTCGAGGCGGACGTCGTCGCGGTAGCGATGACGGACGCCGAGACGAGCACGTGCCACCCTGTCTTAGCATAACGCGAGTCGAGGCGGACGTC
>NW_021312860.1:0-1382 GCF_002162155.2 Triticum dicoccoides
GCCGCCCTGATGGCCTGGACGAGCTCCACGTCGCGCCCCGACCCTCCTGGACACCTCCATTCGCCCCCAGTTCCTCTCCCTCGCGCTCCCACGCCATGGCCGACGCCACCGTCGCCGCACCTCCGCCGTAGCCGTGCTCCCCTTCGTCTCCACGCCGCGCCACCGTGTCCAGAAGCTCCGCCGTCCTCCACTTCTTCGAGCTAGTCGAGCCCCGAGCGCTCGCGTGCCCCGAAGCCGCCGCACCAACCTCGCCCGAACCGCCATCGCCGGAGATCCCCTTCGCCGTCGCCGCCGCAGCAGCTCGTCCCCGACCACGCCGTCCTCTCCATCAAGACCGCAGTGAGCTGGGCTAACTTCCCCTTCCTCTCTTTCTCTCTCTCGTGCACCACAGCGAGCACACCAAGCTCACCCGCACGCGCCGTCACGGACCTCGTCGCCGACGTGCTTCCGGCCACACTCCGGCCACAAGATGGTGTCCATCTTACTCACCGAGTCCCACAACACCTAGCTAGCCACTCCACGAGCCTCACCGACCCCTCTAGCGCCAAGTTCATCTTCGACCGAACCCCGGTGGCCGCCAAAGTCGTCGCCGGCGCCAACTCCGGCCACCCCGACCCCAACGGACTCCGCCAAGAGCTGCGGTTTGTCCTCAGCTCCACTCCGGTGGTCTCCGCGGCCCATTTGGTGGCCAAAATGGCCAAAACCACTCCCGCCGCCGCGTCGGGCTCGCCGGCGGCTAAACGCCGGCGTCGCTGGCTTTGACTTTGACCATGGGTGGGCCCTGGTTGACTCCCCTGAGTCAATGACAGGTGGGGCCCAGCCCTGTTAATTATACAGGATTAGTTTTAATTAAATCTTAATTAAAATAACCACCCTGACATGCGGGACCCACTGTCAGGTTTGACCCAGACCTGTTCCGTTGACCTGCTGACGTCACACAGACGTCAGGCTGACGTAGTAATTGATTTTCTGGATTTAATTTAAATCAGGAAATTCCAGAATATTATTTAAACTTCAAAAATTCATAACTTTTATTCTGTAACTCCAAATTGGACAAATTATATATGAAAAATGATCAGAAAAATCCAATCTATCCATCTGTACTATTTTCATGCATGATCAAACAAGTTAAATTGATGTTTTAAGCAGAACAAGGAAAAGCACTTTAAAAGGCCATATTTGAATTTGAAATTTGAATCCTTGATTCAAATTTGCTCAAACCCTTCTGGTTTTAGTTGCATTAGCCCAACACACTCATATTGCCATGTTTCATGCATGCATCATATTGTTGCACATTGTTTGGTGATGGTTGTGTATCGGTGTCCTTTGCGACAGGTTCTGCCTCCGAGGAGTACCGTGATTACCCTAACGAAGAACCGTAT
>NW_021312861.1:0-938 GCF_002162155.2 Triticum dicoccoides
GTAGTTGGAATAGGATATAATCTACAATGTTCAGACCACCATACACATGCAAAACTAGTGAAAGCACAAACGGCAGCAGCAACTCGTCTCTCCTCAGGATATTGTAAACATGTAAATCGTTGTTCAGTTTCTAACTCCCAAGTAAGATATATATCAGGAACATATCTACCCTCAAATGGTGGAATATTCAATTTCAGTTTAGGAATATGGACATCATCTCGTACCTGAGGTGGTGGTGCAGGCCTACCATTACGAATATATACCTGAGGCCGACCTGCTGGTGGTGGTGCTGGTGGCTGCTCGTAGATCTGATTTTGATCAACCTCATCCTCATAATCGCCCGCATACTCATCATCCTCCTGGGTACCAGCAACAGCAGTAGCAGGAGCCACAGAAGTATCAACAGCAGCACCAACAGTTTGGCCAAACGCAAGAGGAACACGGCTTGCTCGGCGGAGGTCTGCTTCGCGACATGGAGGTAGTCGTTGTTGTTGTTGTTGGAGAGGTGCGTTAGGTGCAGCGGGTGGTGGTGGTGGAAAACGCGCGAGCAATTCATTAAACTTGTTATCGAGCTTTGTTTCGAACGTCTTCTCAAGGCCAGTGATCTTCTCCATGGCCTCTTCAAAATTGTTCAGCACATCTTGCACCTGTTCAGTCATCATTTGCTGAAACTTATCATGAAGCTCCTTGTTCGATAAATTCTCCCAGTCAATCTCGTCGGCTTGTGATCCTGGCATGGTTAGCAGCAATAGAAACACACAAGAATATGATCCTATAGACTACGAACAAGTGGTGGTGGTGGGTGTCACAAATCCGTCAAGCAAATCTCAAATTCTTACCAGTTCTTACCCAGCAGCAGGCGGTGATCGGCAACCGTTGTAGTCAAAAACTCTCAAAGCTTGGATAGAGCGATTACCAGGGAGAGTCAAACGCACGAC
>NW_021312862.1:0-3452 GCF_002162155.2 Triticum dicoccoides
GGACGACACCGCCGAGGGTGATAATGGTGATGATGATGATAGCGACTTAGAGTAGTTTTTATGCTATCTAGTTTTTTATCGTTTGTCGTTTTTATTTTATGCAATCTATGTTTCCGATGTAAAATTCCTTTGTATCGTTAAAATCCTATGCAATCTATCTAGTTTCTATGCTTCCAATGCCTACATCCTAGTTTGTAGAATGAGCGTGCGCGCTGCAATTTTTGCGCGGCTGATATAATTATTATTTTCGTCCATCATAGATCAGTTAGACAATTTGCTTCCATGAGATAGATACATGAGTCCAATGTAATATAATATTCTCGTTTCCAATCACAGTAAAAATTGGGCGCTCTAATTGTACATTTTGCTTCCATCATAGTTCAAATTTTAGAAATTTGGGTCACTTCATGGATGTCCAAAAAAACACCATGTTCAACGGAGGGTGGTCGGCTAGGACATAAATCTCCATTTGAGAGCACATTTTTTTGGCATCCATCAAATGACGCCAATATTTATTTCCATGAGCTTATATGACCAATCAGAGGCACCATGCCAAGTTGTTTTAGTTTTTGACAAATTTGCATTTTCTGGAGTTTTCTCGGGCAAAAAAGCTCATAAATGGCCGAACGTGTCACAACTTGCATACAATTTTGGAAATCATTCAAATCTGACCTGGATGCCTACCATGGGCATTCCCACCTACTTGCAAGTTTTGGGATCATTTGAAGGATGTACAACATAGACCATGTCCAACGGATGGTGCCCGGCTAGGCCAGAAGGCTTCGTCAGAGAGCACGATGTTTCCCGATATCCTTCAAATGACCCCCATTTTTTTCTATGCCTTGTATGACCAATTCAAGGCACCATGCCAAGTTATTTTGGTTTTTGACAAGTTTTGCATTTCCTACAGTTTTCTCGCTCAAAAAATGGCCAGACGTGTCGCAACTTGCATAAGGTGTCAGAAATTGTTCAAACCTGGCATGAATGCCTACCATAGCCATGCGCTTGAAAAAGTTGGGGTCAATTCAAGAATTTCTAAAACTAAACCATGTTTAACGGAGGCTGTCTAGGTATGCTAGAAGGCTTCGTCTGAGAGCATGTTGTCTCTCCACATCCTTGAAATGGCCTAATTTTTTTTCATGACCTTGTATGATCAATTCAAGACATCATACCAAGTTGCTTTGGTTTTCGATAATTTTGTATTTTCTTGAGTTTTCTCGGTCAAAGAAGGTCGATAAAATGACCGGACGTGTCGCAACTTGCATACGAAGTCGGAAATCGTTCAAACCTGACACGGATGCCTACCCTGGGCATCTCCACCTTCTTGCAAAAGGTTGGTTCATTTCAAGAATATCCAATACTAGACCATGTTTAACATAGGGTGTCCGGATAGGCAGAAGGCTCCGGTTTTGGGAACCTTTCAGAAGGTTCCTGAATCGCTTTTCTGACTGGTTTCTGTTTTAATATTTTATTTTTCATTTTTTTATGTTTATTTTTATTCTTTTCTGTTTATTTCGCAAAAAAATTCACAAATTTGTTCACAAATTCAATAAAAGTTCCCGATGAAAAAGATTTAGAAAATCTGTTTTTTTACCATGTTTGAGAAAACATGTTTCTTGATAACAAGTGTGTCTGCATTCGTATACATGTAGGCACGGTAAACAAACGCAAGTTTTCTTCCATCGATACAGTAGTTGACCATTATACATTTCCTGCTTCTAAATATCACGAGCGGCAGCGTAGTCGGGTGGCAAACAATGTAATCAGGATATGAGGTTACAAAATTTGTTCACAAATTCAAAAAATATTCTTGATTTCAACAGTTGTTCGCAAATTCAATAAATGTTTGGAGAATTTCAAAATAATGTTCGCACTTAAAAAAATTGTTTGTAGTTTTCTAAAATGTTTGTGTTTTCAGTTTTGTTCCTGTTTATCGAAATGTTCTACTTTTCAATGTCTTTTCCTTTCTAAAACAATTTTTTGAGATTCCCAAAAAAGCATGTTTTCACAAATTTTTTATTATTTTGAATCACAAATTTGATAATGTCACATTTCCCAAAAGTTGTTCACAATTTCAAAAAATGTTAGCATTTTCAATTTTGTTCATTTCCTATTTCCCAAAAAAGGTTCACGTTTTCACAAAATGTTCTAGTTTCTTTTAATCCCAGATTTTTAAATGATCGTGTTTCTAAAAATCCAAAAAGTAAATGAGATCCGATTTTTTCAAAAAAATATCATGGCTTATGGTTCATATAGACCGGGCTACCTTTTTGGACACCAAATCTCAGTTAATATAGCGGCTACCGAAATGGTAGAGTGGCGTGAGGTCCCAAGTTCGTTCCCTGTCGCACACTTTGTTTTATCTTAATTTTCTAAGCTCATGTTTTAAGTTATGCCAGGACATTAAGTTTCTTAAAGTTTCGCGTTAATAATTTGACACCAAAGGCTTGAAGGCACAACGGCTGGCACAGCGCACCCCTCACGTAGAGGATGCAGGTTCGAATCCAATCGGCATCCTTTTTTGTAACGAATTTTCTCCTCGCACTAATAAATGGGCCGGCCCAGGTGAGGCTCCATGTATCGGAGGTCGACGTACTTTAAAGAAAAGACCATCCTGCCCTTTATTATGAAGAGGTATGGAGTAATCTCAGTCGTCGATGTGTTTAAGGGGGTCTACCGAAGCAGAAGTGAAAATACAAAATGGTACGTGAAACCGCGTGCAATTAGAGGACTCCAACCACGACCTAGATCTGTGAGACCCGATACAGGTTGCATTGCCTTGGCAATCCACTCAACTTAGAAGTCCATGAACACCGTACCATCCATGTATCATGCATTACACTCTCTGCACTGAAAGTATCAAGAAAACAACGTACAAATCCATGACTGCAGAAAACAATAGATCTAGCGGATGATAAAGACAGAAGAGAGAAGAGAAAGTGAAGAATGAACTGCTGTTCAAGTCATTTCTATAAGCACAACCTTGGCAGAAAAAATTGCAGCAAACTTCGAAAATTTGGAGAGAGATATCACCACATCTTTCATTCCCTCCAACTTGCTGGAATTTTTCGCAGCTGTCAAACGCTTGTTTGCAAATCAGCGCGAGTTGCAGAATTCAGTTTTAGGGTTTTAGCTGGGTGAGAGCGTGGGGCTGGGCGAGACGAGGAATGGATTTTGTAGAACACTTGCACAGGAGGGCTAGGGTTATTATTAGGAGGTAACGTTGCATTTGACTGGATGAGCAATTCAAAGGTCGCACCAAACATTCCTGCCCTAATGCACGATTGCGACCAGAGACAAATCGTTCAAATTAGTCTCCGTGGATTCCTTCTAGGTATTACGTACCGGAAAGCGTAACACAGCTGACAAAAAAAAGGGAAAGAAGGAACTCGGGCAGAGGGAAAGGTGAGTCTGAAAAGGTACAAAAGACATGTGCTCACGTGCAAGCAAAG
>NW_021312863.1:0-1667 GCF_002162155.2 Triticum dicoccoides
AGATTCGGACTGCACAGACATACCTGACTCAAAACGCACACAAGTTTTTCATACGGACTCCGAATTGGGTGATTCTTTTTTTGTTGGAAACTAGATTTCGTGCACTTTCCAACCCAATCGGAATCACCTTCAAATTCGTCCGGAGCGTTGAGTTGTGGACGAAACAATCTGATGCTGCAGCAGAATCCGAGTCAAACTACAAGTCCAAAGGTGTTACATCACCTCCACTTGGGCCCATTGGCCTTGTACGACCTAGATTTAGTTTTAGGCTACCTTGGGACGTCCTCCCACCTCCTTGGCCGCCACCCCTTGCTCCTATATAAGTAGATCCATCTAGTAGCTTTTCCTTGGGATTTGTTTAGTTAAAAGTTAGCCATTGCAACTTCGTGTACTTCGTTTGTGTCCAACGACCAGACCAAGACCGCTTCCGGATCCCCACCATTATCAATACTTCATATATATTTGCAATATTCAGATTGCTTTATCACATTCTTGCTCGTTCTTCGATTGCTTGCAGGAATAGACCTTCGTGGTCAGGCTAACCGTGCTTCCAGCATCGTCAGTAACCTCAGAAGATTGGTTTAGCGATTGCTAAGGCGCAACGTCGTTCACGTTTGTAGTCGGATCGTCAAAGTCGTCTCCACCAAATCGATAGTTATCATCTCATCGAAAGATCGGGACCCCCGCCTCTATCAAGTGGTATCAGTTTTCAGGTTGCTCGGTGAGAATTTCCAGTTTTCCTAGATTAGATTTATTTTCTTACCTATTGTCCAAGAAAAAGCCACAAAAAAAAAAGTTAGATCTGTTCATCCTTTATCCAAGCCAGTCTGAGCCTTTGCAATTTTCTATTCATTCCTTGCATAGTTGAATTATCGGTTGCAACGTCGTGTAAGTTGCTGGTCTTAGCGTCTAGTTCCTTTAGAGTTTCGAGTTCTGTTCACATTAGTCACGCCGCCGCTGCATCATTATCCCTTCCGCTGTCCACCATCCCATCTATTAATTTCCACCATGTGCTACGCACTGTTCATTGTCATAATCATAGTTGAGGTCATTCACATCTTCGCCTGATCCAATCTGCATCTTATCTAGTTTGTCTTGAAAAAAAAAGATAGAGAAAAAAAAAGAGAAAAAAGGAAAAAAAAAAGAAAAAGAGAGAGAAGAAAAAGAAAAAAAAAGCGTGAGAAAAAAAAAGAGAGAAGAAAAAAAAAATTGGATCTATCTAGAATCAATCTCGTACCTGAATTCGGATTGGAATCTGAGTGATTCTTTTTGCATTGGAAAGCTTGAGTTAGTAGCATTCTTTGAAAGAATTTATCAGAAAATTGTCTCAAACTTTTCAAGAGGAAAGTTGGAGAGAGAGTTGTTGTATATCCTGCTTGGCAGTTGTTTTTCATCATTATCTTCACTGCCGTTGTGATCTTCACTTATATCTTGCTGTCAAGAGCTACTTAGTATCCTTCATTGATGCTAGTTGTGCTACGCCGTGACCTCATTAGTGTTCTAGGCTCGCGTCTCTAGTCCGGTCTAGCCTAGGACCAGCACGGTACCGTCGTTGAGCGTTTATTCAACATTGCATCTTTGAATTGATTATTGCTAATCTTTTGCTACCATATATAGCCAACCCAGCTCCACATATTTCTACACCGTGTATACGTACGCTCCCCTGG
>NW_021312864.1:0-631 GCF_002162155.2 Triticum dicoccoides
ACACGTAAACGCACCCCAGGGTTCATTAATCGTGGAAATCACTCCGGAACCCCAAAACAGTGAGTAATAGTACATGAAACGGGCCAGAATCGGCCAAAACTGCCAGTGTTGATGACCGACACATAAGTGCACCTTCGGGTTCAATAACTATGGAAATCGCTTCGGGACCCCAAAATGGTGAGTAATAATCCATGAAATGGGCCAGAATTCGCCAAAATGCGAGTGTTGATGACCACACGTAAACGAACCCCAGTGTTCATTAATCGTGGAAATCACTCCGGGACCCCAAAACAGCGAGTAATAGTCCATGAAATGGGCAAGAATCGGCCAAAATTGCCAGTGTTGATGACCGGCATGTAAACGCACCCCAGGGTTCATTAATCGTGGAAATCACTCTGGAACCCCAAAACAGTGAGTAATAGTACATGAAACGGGCCAGAATCAGCCAAAACTCCCAGTGTTGATGACCGACACATAAGTGCACCTTCGGGTTCAATAACTATGGAAATCGTTTCGGGACCCCAAAATGGTGAGTAATAATCCAAGAAATGGGCCAGAATTCGCCAAAATGCGAGTGTTGATGACCACACGTAAACGAACCCCAGTGTTCATTAATCGTGGAAATCACTCC
>NW_021312864.1:3509-7209 GCF_002162155.2 Triticum dicoccoides
GAGTAATAGTACATGAAACGGGCCAGAATCGGCCAAAACTGCCAGTGTTGATGACCGACACATAAGTGCACCTTCGGGTTCAATAACTATGGAAATCGCTTCGGGACCCCAAAATGGTGAGTAATAATCCATGAAATGGGCCAGAATTCGCCAAAATGCGAGTGTTGATGACCACACGTAAACGAACCCCAGTGTTCATTAATCGTGGAAATCACTCCGGGACCCCAAAACAGCGAGTAATAGTCCATGAAATGGGCAAGAATCGGCCAAAATTGCCAGTGTTGATGACCGGCACGTAAACGCACCCCAGGGTTCATTAATCGTGGAAATCACTCTGGAACCCCAAAACAGTGAGTAATAGTACATGAAACGGGCCAGAATCAGCCAAAACTGGCAGTGTTGATGACCGACACATAAGTGCACCTTCGGGTTCAATAACTATGCAAATCGCTTCGGGACCCCAAAATGGTGAGTAATAATCCAAGAAATGGGCCAGAATTCGCCAAAACTGCGAGTGTTGATGACCGGCACATAAACGCACCCCAGTGTTCATTAATCGTGGAAATCACTCCGGGACCCCAAAACAGTGAGTAATAGTCCATGAAACGGGCCAGAATCGGCCAAAATTGCCAGTGTTGATGACCGACATGTAAGTGCACCTTGGGGTTCAATAACTGTGGAAATTGCTTCGGGACCCCAAAACGGTGAGTAATAGTCCATCAAACGGGCCAGAATCGGCCAAAACTGCGAGGGTTGATGACCGACACGTAAACGCACCCCAGGGTTCATTAATCGTGGAAATCACTCCGGAACCCCAAAACAGTGAGTAATAGTACATGAAACGGGCCAGAATCGGCCAAAACTGCCAGTGTTGATGACCGACACATAAGTGCACCTTCGGGTTCAATAACTATGGAAATCGCTTCGGGACCCCAAAATGGTGAGTAATAATCCATGAAATGGGCCAGAATTCCCCAAAATGCGAGTGTTGATGACCACACGTAAACGAACCCCAGTGTTCATTAATCGTGGAAATCACTCCGGGACCCCAAAACAGCGAGTAATAGTCCATGAAATGGGCAAGAATCGGCCAAAATTGCCAGTGTTGATGACCGGCACGTAAACGCACCCCAGGGTTCATTAATCGTGGAAATCACTCTGGAACCCCAAAACAGTGAGTAATAGTACATGAAACGGGCCAGAATCAGCCAAAACTCCCAGTGTTGATGACCGACACATAAGTGCACCTTCGGGTTCAATAACTATGCAAATCGCTTCGGGACCCCGAAATGGTGAGTAATAATCCAAGAAATGGGCCAGAATTCGCCAAAACTGCGAGTGTTGATGACCGACACATAAACGCACCCCAGTGTTCATTAATCGTGGAAATCACTCCGGGACCCCAAAACAGTGAGTAATAGTCCATGAAACGGGCCAGAATCGGCCAAAATTGCAAGTGTTGATGACCGACATGTAAGTGCACCTTGGGGTTCAATAACTGTGGAAATTGCTTCGGGACCCCAAAACGGTGAGTAATAGTCCATCAAACGGGCCAGAATCGGCCAAAACTGCGAGGGTTGATGACCGACACGTAAACGCACCCCAGGGTTCATTAATCGTGGAAATCACTCCGGAACCCCAAAACAGTGAGTAATAGTACATGAAACGGGCCAGAATCGGCCAAAACTGCCAGTGTTGATGACCGACACATAAGTGCACCTTCGGGTTCAATAAGTATGGAAATCGCTTCGGCACCCCAAAATGGTGAGTAATAATCCATGAAATGGGCCAGAATTCGCCAAAATGCGAGTGTTGATGACCACACGTAAACGAACCCCAGTGTTCATTAATCGTGGAAATCACTCCGGGACCCCAAAACAGCGAGTAATAGTCCATGAAATGGGCAAGAATCGGCCAAAATTGCCAGTGTTGATGACCGGCACGTAAACGCACCCCAGGGTTCATTAATCGTGGAAATCACTCTGGAACCCCAAAACAGTGAGTAATAGTACATGAAACGGGCCAGAATCAGCCAAAACTCCCAGTGTTGATGACCGACACATAAGTGCACCTTCGGGTTCAATAACTATGCAAATCGCTTCGGGACCCCAAAATGGTGAGTAATAATCCAAGAAATGGGCCAGAATTCGCCAAAACTGCGAGTGTTGATGACCGACACATAAACGCACCCCAGTGTTCATTAATCGTGGAAATCACTCCGGGACCCCAAAACAGTGAGTAATAGTCCATGAAACGGGCCAGAATCGCCCAAAATTGCCAGTGTTGATGACCGACATGTAAGTGCACCTTGGGGTTCAATAACTGTGGAAATTGCTTCGGGACCCCAAAACGGTGAGTAATAGTCCATCAAACGGGCCAGAATCGGCCAAAACTGCGAGGGTTGATGACCGACACGTAAACGCACCCCAGGGTTCATTAATCGTGGAAATCACTCCGGAACCCCAAAACAGTGAGTAATAGTACATGAAACGGGCCAGAATCGGCCAAAACTGCCAGTGTTGATGACCGACACATAAGTGCACCTTCGGGTTCAATAACTATGGAAATCGCTTCGGGACCCCAAAATGGTGAGTAATAATCCATGAAATGGGCCAGAATTCGCCAAAATGCGAGTGTTGATGACCACACGTAAACGAACCCCAGTGTTCATTAATCGTGGAAATCACTCGGGGACCCCAAAACAGCGAGTAATAGTCCATGAAATGGGCAAGAATCGGCCAAAATTGCCAGTGTTGATGACCGGCACGTAAACGCACCCCAGGGTTCATTAATCGTGGAAATCACTCTGGAACCCCAAAACAGTGAGTAATAGTACATGAAACGGGCCAGAATCAGCCAAAACTCCCAGTGTTGATGACCGACACATAAGTGCACCTTCGGGTTCAATAACTATGCAAATCGCTTCGGGACCCCGAAATGGTGAGTAATAATCCAAGAAATGGGCCAGAATTCGCCAAAACTGCGAGTGTTGATGACCGGCACATAAACGCACCCCAGTGTTCATTAATCGTGGAAATCACTCCGGGACCCCAAAACAGTGAGTAATACTCCATGAAACGGGCCAGAATCGGCCAAAATTGCAAGTGTTGATGACCGACATGTAAGTGCACCTTGGGGTTCAATAACTGTGGAAATTGCTTCGGGACCCCGAAACGGTGAGTAATAGTCCATCAAACGGGCCAGAATCGGCCAAAACTGCGAGGGTTGATGACCGACACGTAAACGCACCCCAGGGTTCATTAATCGTGGAAATCACTCCGGAACCCCAAAATAATGAGTAATAGTACATGAAACGGGCCAGAATCGGCCAAAACTGCCAGTGTTGATGACCGACACATAAGTGCACCTTCGGGTTCAATAACTATGGAAATCGCTTCGGGACCCCAAAATGGTGAGTAATAATCCATGAAATGGGCCAGAATTCGCCAAAATGCGAGTGTTGATGACCACACGTAAACGAACCCCAGTGTTCATTAATCGTGGAAATCACTCGGGGACCCCAAAACAGCGAGTAATAGTCCATGAAATGGGCAAGAATCGGCCAAAATTGCCAGTGTTGATGACCGGCACGTAAACGCACCCCAGGGTTCATTAATCGTGGAAATCACTCTGGAACCCCAAAACAGTGAGTAATAGTACATGAAACGGGCCAGAATCAGCCAAAACTCCCAGTGTTGAT